>NC_088301.1:52741003-52986649 GCF_032854445.1 Liolophura sinensis | reverse complement strand
CACTACGATTCATCGTCTGTTGGCAGCTAGACTTACCTTTTTGTTGCAAACATGGTCAGCAATTGCTCAGTCATAAAATTCATTTTATACTTCAAATTTCAGACAAAGTTTCATTAAACCAATGAAACAAAACAAAAAAGTCCTAATTTTTATGATGGTATTTATGAAAATGTGACGTTGTCTGTACACGTATTAGGTATGATGTATTTACTATTCTGTCCAGGTGATCATATCTGTGTTATAGTGATTACTTTGTAAAATATGAAAACATCTTTGTTTCTTGAACATGATAATAAAGGATGTGACATGATTAATGTGATGGGAACTACATTATTTTATGCACATGGTTGATTATCTTTCAGTGGCCAGACAGAGATATTTCTAGATTTCCCTGTTTTAATTGTTCTCTCGGTCATGATGGCAATAAACTGCAAATGTGTGGTCTTACATGAAGTTTTCTGAAGATCAGCTGCCTTGCACATGTTACAAGTTCAGGGAGGGAGAGTTCTTCCACTCTTAAAACTGGCTGCCGTCAGAAGAGCGTGGGGTCTTGCACAAAATTAACCGCTGTCTACCAACATGATGTATGTTATGTCTGTTGGTGATCCATGCCATTTTCTACCAACTAAGTGCGGCCGTACGCGGGAAGGTCTGTCAGCAACCTGTGGATGGTTGTGGGTTTCACCCGGGCTCTGCCTGGTTCCTTCCACCATAATGCTGGCCGCTGTCGTATAAGTGAAATATTCTAGAGTACGGCGTAAAACACCAATCAAATAAATAAATAAATAAATAAACCGACTAAGTGAGCTGATTCAAGTCTAAGATATAAAAGATTCATGAAAAGTATCTTTAAAACACAGATTATGGCTACGCAGAAAACGAAAAAAATATTTATGGCATATTTGTGGTATATTTATGTGTCTTAATTACCCTCTGTTTTATGTATTTTTGTCAGTAAATGATCAGAAAATATTGGAATTGATGTCAGGGGTAAACTTAATGGTTTATCCTGATCAGATTAGCATCTCCTATTCAGACTTCCCTCCACACAGTTGTTTTGATCACTGTCCCTGTCGATGTCATGGCACATGTAATTAATTTCTGTGCTGGAGTGTAAAGCCATTTTTAACACTCAAGAACAAAAAGCTGAGAAGTTTTTCATATATGGTTTAAGATGTGCAAATATGTCTAGTATCTCCTGCACAATGTTCCAGTGAGATTTATTATAAATATGTCAGCAGTATGGTCCAGTATATCACCAAAAGGTGCTCTAGATGCACAGCTTGACCACATCAATATTCAGTGCGCAGTCACAAGTGTGAAAGAAAGCAGGGGAGGTAACTTTGGTTCCACTTATTATTCTTGCTGAGTGAAGGTTGTATGGTTTCTAAACTTTTGTGCACTCTTTTTCTTGACAACCGTGCGGTAATATATACAGAGGTCATGGTTATTTTTCTGTGTAAGTTATTTGATTATTTTTACGAGTCTTTTTTTTGGAAAAAAGTACTGTCCACTTGCCAAAAATTCAGGTATCAACTGTATGTGAATTCTTGAGAGCTCCAAATTTTTCACTGAAGAACTAGATGCTCCAACACACATACTGCTTAAGGACATCTCTACTTGGGATTTCTCTACTATTATTCCTCACAAAGATTTCATTAACAGAATTTCATCATTAATTGTGCTGTCTTCATTTCTGGTCCTACCCAGAAAGGTTTGCCAGCAACCTCCAAATGATCGAGGGTTTCGATCTGGCTTACTCTTGCCAAGGAAAAATAAATTCATCACTATTTGTGTTGATGTTTAACAGAACATCTACATTAACATTAAAGGCAACATAGCTGCCTTCAATTTTACTACATGCAAGGGTTACCATTCAAGGGATGATTCATTGCTCATCAACTTGCTTGAATTTATAAATATCCACCTTGCCAGATTTCCAGGAAACCACAGACTCTCTAGATGGTGCATCTCATCTGAAACTATATACCTGTCAATTAACAACATGGTCTCCTCAGATCATAGGAATTGCAAACACGACAACACCAGAGACCACCCATCCAAGTAACATAATGGCACTGGGATGAACAGTTCTTGTTAAGTGCTTTAAAGCGCCAAATGCTAAGCAGACAAACTACAAGTGCCTAGTTAAGATATGCAAAGGGAATTCATCAATATACAATTTTTTTAATATTACTATTTTGGCTAAGAAACCAACAACACTTTACACCCATTTTTTCAGTGTTTCTGATCTTTATTAGCTCTAAGCTCCAAACAGTATTATCAAAGTATTCACAAATACGATTGGACCGAGACCTATGCAATACATATGATGTGGACCAATCAGAGTAAAGATCTAAGCGCTTATTGCTGAGGGTCCCAAAGCGCGGCCATCCCATTTTCAGGAGTGGGACTGTGCTTGCATAACTTAGTACTGTACAAGTAATAATAATATATTCCCATGATGCAAATAAATACACACAAAAAATACAAATCATATTAGTACAACATTATACTAATGGCAACGCTATACAGGTATCATTATTTGTATTTTCACAATACATATAAACCTTTAATCTTGAAATCATTAATATGCAAAACTGTGAAAGCACTGAACATTTAAACCAGTTGACAACAAATTTATGTGCACTAAAACACACCATTCCCACACTGAGCCCAGCATGTATTCAGCAACTCCCACTACAAGGGAACAGCAAAATACCTTTATCTAGTATAGCAAAGAGGAATCTAAGCAACTTAGTGCAGCAAACACTTTGGGCTATCCATGACGTGAATTTCAGACATCATCTAAATTACTGATTACCACAAAGTAACATTTCGTTCTCATTTTGGACACCTACCAAAATAAGGACAAGGCAATTCTAAATACAGGTAATTTCATTGTACGCCTGTATGAATATGTCAGACCTCGATAATGACAGGGTTTGGTAACGGTAAAGGTCACAAAGGCCACATTATGATAAGGATTCCAGAAAAAGCAAACAAAGTTTCAATTTTTACTACTGCATAGCAAACAACATACAACAAGCATTCTTACATGTCCTTTAGCACAGTAATTGTCTGAGCCAAACTTCCTTTTTGTAAGCTACATGTCACAAATCTTTTCTACCATACTGAGCCTCTAACATTCCATACTGTTTGTAACCATTTGTTCAGGAGACAACCAACATCTGGAACACACTATGCCATGAACACTCCATACACTCAAAAGTCACTCTGCTGTCAATTTGAATTACCTGTACACACTTTCATAATTTTCACAATCAACATGTGCTGTAGATATTTTTACTAAACATGCTGCATTCAAGTAAGTCAGCTTATGTTTATAAAGCTGTTGCTTGTGTATAATTTACATTTTTTCAGGGTGTCCCCTCAAGACAAAGATGTGGCCACGTGATCTCACACTTGTTCCGCAAGCCTTGAACTTTTGTGTAGGTCTCCTGTCAATTTCAACTTAGGGAATCATTTTGCGAAATATCAGTACATTGTATATGCCATATGGGTAAAGTCTTGATTTATACAATTCCTATGAAAAATTGAGGCCTACCCTTCAGTTCCATTAAATACTCAAGTTTTCCTGTCTTTTTGAAAGCAGCCATTCTGCATACTACAGAAAAAATACAAATGTTGCCTGTCTATTTTCTAACAGACAACTACTATGGTGACAACAGAAATACAGTTTCATAATCCGTATTTACAACTTTTGTACAGCTCAATTGTTTTTATCTTGGAATAATACAGTCTGATGGAGTTCTATACCTGCTGAAGCCACCCAATTATACATTGACCCTGTGAAAAAAAAAAAACAGTCTTCAACCCTTTCTGATGTGAAAAACAACAAATTGGCTGCTTCATGTTTGGTGTATGTGTATGTCTGATCTACATACATCAAGGATATACATCACCAATAGTTGTTTTAATTTTGCTATTCAAAAAAGATGTGACAGTAAAATTTGCATACAGTTTTACTAATTATAATGTAAAAATTCTGCATAATATCTGAGGTGTTCATTTCAACTCTTTAAAGAACAGATAAAAGTATTCTAAATCACATACACATGGATTTAATGTTCTGATTACTATTTCACATTTCTTTTAAATGCTTTTTTTTCAGTGTTGGACGTGTCAGACATGATGGCAATGCTAACAATAAAATAACAATAGCCAGACTTGAAACTGCTGCAGAAATAAAACATTTTGATTACATCGGTAAATTTGCAATCCCAAATAGACTGTTGCTCAACACTGATGACCCAAAAACATCTTTCACTAAGGATACCTATGTTGCTACTTCATTAAAGTTCTATAAAATAACAGCTACCACCTAGCACATACAGCTAGATCAAAAGAAGATGTAAAATTACCAAAATTGTAATGACGGCTTTTTAAAAAAATTATACACTTTCCTAGGTCCTAGCAGAGACTCAATTGTGTTTCTTAAACTCACTGAAAACTACATACACAGCAAAGATGTAACTACAGAGCATTAAGGCACTTTGAAATAAAACTGATTTTAAGATTTAAGACTTTATGAAATCAAAAATAAGCATTAATTCATATACCAAGAGAATAAAAATGATCATAATTGGTAAATGTCACTTATTTCTTGTTTTACTGATTCTGTTCCTAAAAAAAAATAAAAAAAAATAAATGGTGATTGGAAATACTTGAAAATCAGTTCAATATCAATCAAATATTGATTTACATGTAGTTTATTTCAAAGCCAATACCCGATGAAGTAAGGCTTCTTGCATTCATATCTGCCCATGAAACAGCCAACAATCATGTTGATTTCTACTACAAAATCAGAGTAATATCTGTCGACTTTCTGACAACTTTCTGGTATTGGACGCGACATAGGGTAATCAATCTTTCCAAGTAATCTACTTTGTGATAATATTAGACATATTACCGTTATCTGCTTTCAATACATTTACTTTCCAGTAACACATATGCTGACTTTAAGTCACATTCTGGTAGCCAAACTGCATGTTACACTTTACAGGTGATGATACATTCTCAAACTCAGTGTTCCATGCACTTCCCAAATCGCAAACAACTTTCCCCACGCTGTGGACGTCAGTGGTATGGACGTCAGTGGTAGAGGTCACACATCTGTGCCAGGAACGCGTCCTGGTGATTTGCCGATGGAATGTCGCACATTTGGATGCTGGGTCTTGGAGGACAGCTTCTTGGTTACGCCGTGTTTGGGCGTCACTACCAGAGAAGCACCCTTGGGCGTGGCCACTGTTGGTAAGGGCGGATCTTCCTGACTATGGGCACTGCCTGTGGAACCAGTAGAACCAGACACCTATGGGACAGAAACAAACAGAGATGCATAATGCTGAATTCACAGAAATGATGAGCTATAAAAACCACCATTATTCAGAGGCTAAGAAGCACATCTTCTCTTCAAGCACATTAATATTGAAAACAGGAATGAATTTTCTTTCTCACAAATATAATATATCTGTCTTTAAGCCCTTAAAAGATGGCTGAATGTTTTTTTTTGTCTTTTTTGGTGCTGAAAGCACTTTTTTCCTGTCTGACATTATCTCACTCTGCATATAAACCTCAAACACCTTTCTGTGATCGTAGAACCCTCAGGATCAGGCAAAATGAGAAACTTTAACAATCAAGAACTAATGTGCTTAGTCTGTGCGGTTACTGTGTCTAAATAAAGACAAGTATTACTGACCATTCCACTGTCCAGTGAACCTGCACTACCCCTTCTCATGCCTTGACTTGCTGGGGGAAAGAATCATAAATACGAACATTAAAACCCTTTATACATTCAGTAACAATCCATTAACATGAATGATCCTGACTTAATGCCACTTTGGCAATACTGCTGTCATATCAAGGCAAGTGTTCGCATGAATACATCTCAAACATAATCACTACTGCATTCATTTATTCTCTATAAAAAAGTTCAATCTTGAACAAAACCTTCTGCAGTTTCTACAATCATGATAAAATGAAGAGAAAAAAAAAAACGTTTCCAAGATGAAAACTATGCAAAGTTATTACCAATTTTTCTTTTAATACACAAAAAAAATCAAAATGGAATAATGTTATGCAACAGACACAGCATCTTAAATCAAATTCTAGAAATCAGTGGATGTACAAATATGCAAAAATGTTACATGCTTGCATTACCTACGATACATGTATCAAAAGTATCTTTTAAAACCTACATCTTCCGCTACGTTCACTGCATCAATGACATTCGGTTTTAGCACATCAGGCCAGTAAATGCGAGCTTAGTTTTAACGCAGTTGCCACGAGAACTGAAGGCAGATAATGCTATTCAGCAGCTCATGCATATCATACAACAAACAAATTACAATGCACAATAATGGGGTTTTTCACAGGTATATGGTAAAAACAAGTACATGTATACTGTGGTCCAATTTAATAATGATTGCATGCAAAATAAAAATCACTACACTCATCCTCCCAATTAAGCAACTAGAACTAGGAACAATCTAAAAATAGAAAACGTACGCCAGCGATACTACGGTACCTCATGTTCTATGAAAAACAACAACTGACAACAAAATCACATAACACCAAAAAGTATATACATGTTGAAATACGCAGAAAAACAAAAGGTGATACCATAGAGAAGAAAAACAAAAAAAACAAGATTCAGGTGATCCACATGTGCTACCTTATGTTTCCAACGCTTGAGCTATTTTTTCACATCACTAAAACAGTATCTGTCAGGAAGCTGTAATCTTTACATTTGTGTTTTAAAAACTGGGAACTAAAAACCAACAAAGCTATGTCCACTCTTTCTTTCACTTTGCTCTGAAGTCATTATCTTACTATTTTTCTTCTATTAACAATGGAGTCAGATATTAAGAAAAAGATATAGAGATCATTCAGACGAAAAAAAATTTAAAAAACATATGTTAGCAAGGAAAAAATATCTTGTTTTCAATCAGTGTTGATTAAGATCAGAAAATCAAATCAATATATGTTAATAACAGGGAAATTTATTTTGAATTATGTTTTGTGCAAAGTGAAGTAAAGAGGGCAGCACTAGCATGCACATGCATACCTTCGGAGAGGTCAATCAGAGAGTTTGTTTTCTTCAAACCACACTCAGGGGCAGACAATCTATTTACCACTGGGTCAGAGGGTTTGAGTAGGTCGTAGCCCATAACTCTTGAGTCATCATTGACGTAGTTATGTTTGTCTTTGTTGCGTTGTGTTGATCTGTGCTTGTTAAGTTCTTCTTCAATCCGTATTGTTTCCATACCATTAGTCTGTTGAACAACAAAATTTTACAAAAATTATAATTGAAATATCACAAAATTCGGAACTATTTTCATTGTACAAATATTTAACAAGTATTTGTCTCCAAATATGCTAGTGGGTCTTAAGACAATCTCATCAGCAAGAGCTTGTTGTATAAAAGGAAACAAAACATAATACAGCCAGACAGAGCCCTTGCAAGTCAAATAAAAATTTAATATCAATGTATATAGATAAAGATTTGACAGACACACTAAAAACACATGCTAACATAAACTCTATCATAAATATTCAATATTATGAGAGTAATTCAAGGTAAATAAACAGGAAATGTATATTTGTATCATGAAATCAATCTGGTCCTCTTACTTCTAAGATAGCTTCCTTAAGGTCATCTACAAACTTCTGTCGATCATGGTCATTTCTGGCATTAAATGTGATGAGAATTTTCCCATCTATGTTATTGGTCAGACGTACACCAAACTGGTAATCTAGAAAAGAACAAAAGACATACATTTAAATGACCATGAAGTTGGCGTAAGTGCAACCATATGTAGATCCATGTACAGACGACAAACCCAGCAATAAAAGAATTAAATCAAGCTTGAAATTAATTTGACTGCTGCTTCACATCATACTCTAAAAATTTCAAGTAATGTAATGGTGGTCAGGTTTATGGGTGGAGGAAACCAAATTGTCGAGAACCACTGCTTCCTTCCATCAGGTAACACCTTAAATCCAGAGGAGACTAAAACACTCATCTCCACAGGTCTGATATGTCAGTGTACCAAAGCCAGCCCAAAGAAGCTTTTCATACATGATTCCTTCGAATACATCATCACAGGGGACTTTTAAGGCCAGCCATGAACAAACACATCAACAAACACATGTAATTAGTTGATCAAAAATTTAAACTTAATATTTACTTTAAGTTATTCAGTTTTATATTATATAATAAGTTTCCAAGAAATAGCTGACTGGTTTAGCTGTGGTACACGAACAAGTGACTTACAAGGTGTATGGAAGAGGTAGACTTGCATGCCATACAGCTGGAACGACTGTTTGAAGGAGTATGTAATCCCTGTTTTTTTCTTGCTAAATATCTTTGTTATCTGAAAGAGAAAAAGTCAGTTTTATGAGCTAAACTGGTAAACCAAAATGTTAAAAATGTAAAACGCTTGTTATTTGTTCACACTATTCTCTCACCCAGTATTTCTTTTAATATTATCTCCATATTTGTATATACACATGCATGAACACATCCATGAAATTTAAATCCCTCTAACTTCTTTTCATATCAAATCCACAAAAGACAGTGTATTCCAAAAAAAAAAAAAAATTGGCATTTACAGTATGTTAGTTAATTTATCTATACTTATGTTGAACACATAATTATTTAATTTATTATCATTGAGCAATGTAAGTTAGGTATGTTTTTTGATATTTTACATCACTCAATAAATTCTGAGCAAAAGAATTTTTTAACATGGTATAAAACTTACCAGCAGAATGTCATTGAAGAGGAAGACCTCTCTCTGGTGAGAACCCACCCGTTCTTTCTTATTAGGGTCATGAACTTCATAGAGTCGACAGTAACACACCAGTCGGCGATGAGGTAGGGCCAGTTGCTAAGCAACAGATACATACATCAGCAACAGTCATAGGTTATGTTTTTTTAAATCTTGCATGCAAAACCCCAATATGAGATTTAAAGTTGGATGATTTCTTTAAGGTTACACAACGTTTTTCATTCAGCACAATCATTAATTATATAGAAGATATTTTATTTGTACGTGAAAACTTACTGGTTTTTTGCCCACAATGGACTGTTCCACTTTCAGCACTTGTGAGACGTGGTCCACTCCAGGTCGAAATTCTTGGCCTTTAATTCGCTCATAAATTCCAACCAGAATGTCACGGTCCACATCTTCACCATTATCAATTCCTGAAAAATGACAAACAAATTTTACCTAAAACTAGTTTATCTCCAATCACAAATGACCACTCATACAGTCTTTGCTATTGATCTTTCTTTTTTTCGCTAATGTTGGCAAGCAGACACCACTGTAGACACAGGAATTACTTCCCTTGTTCCAGCTCAACATTCATTCCTTAGCTCTCTTTTCACAAATAGTTCCAGAGCAATATGAAACAAATTTTGACATGAGGGGACCCACATGTGCAGATTTCAGAAGACCATTAAACACATTGTAATATTTCCTGCTTTCGAAATTCATTTCAAAAGAGCACTGCTTGTTATTTATGATTATGATGTGCAGATATGCATTTAGACTGGCATAGCCTGGGCATTTTAAAAATGATATACAGAACATAAATATTGTAGATAAGTACCAGCTACTATTGAGCAACAACACAGACATAGTTGCAAACGTCAGTATTTATAGTAGCTAGAAGGGTGTAAATAATATGTTGAAGAGGTAACAATTTATCAGGAGAGGAGTTTGAAGCCTAACATACAGACACAACAGGTACTTGTTGTTAGGAAGCAGTACAAGTCTGTTAAGTGGCCAATATGATGGGCCCCAGATCCTGCCATCAATCAAATGCCTGGCAGTGAGGAGGAGACACAGGTTGTTCATTTCTCACTCCACACAAGTGACCAAATGTGTACAGCTGGACACAGCTTCACCCCTCTACCCTCCCTCCTCTCCCCCAACTTCCTCAGCATTTCACTGTTTATTAACATCCTGTAGGGATGAGTCACCTTGCTTATCAGCCATATCAACTGTAGTATGAGATGAGCCCCTAAATCATTTCATTTGACCCCAGAGAGCACTACAAAATTTAACCTGCAACCAGAGACCACAGACACAACCTAGCACTTTTCAGGGAATTAGACAGAGGATGTAATGTTCATCAAACTCTGCCATAAACACACAAAGAAATCTAATTTGCTACTGCAGTACCAATTTTCTACACTTGTTGGCCTCAGATTTAATCCATCCTGGTCTTGATCAGATGGTACTAATGGGGTTAGCATCAACTTTGAGATCATAACCCTTACACAAGCGTAACTAAATTGTCATAATTTAGACAATCAAGATATATAGATCTTATAGCTTTGCAAAAAAATAGGCCAACATGTAATCACTAAAACTGAAATCAAATCCTTGCTAATTATTTCTGGCTTTCTTTCACATACACAAGTTTAAATTATATGTCCTAAATGAATTTAAACACAAGAATTGGAAACATCTAACCAACTATATCATTCTAACCCGAGTCATTCTGTTATCATGTGTGCTTTTATCTGTGCCTCATCAAGATGCGTTTCCCTGAAGAGCTGCCTGATTACGAATGACAGCAAAAAATGTAATCCAATGTTGGCCTCAACCAACAGCAACAAGACAGCATACCCAGAAATCTGATGAGGTAAATTATCTGTTACCAAGACAGCACCAGTCATGAATTTTTTGCTCATGCACTAATATTCTAGTATTAAAGTTTGAGACTGCTGCAATGTCTCTTCATTAAATATTATTATGACCCAGTGCAGATTCACATAAATTTGTTCTGCTGTCACAAAGAATGTTTGTAAAAATGGAAAATTCACAAGGTAGAGACAAAATTACTCCTGTTTCTATTATCAACAACAACTTACAAATGTCATGTTAAGACATGTTTTTTCTCTAACATAACACAGTGTTTATCTTATTCTAGTGGGTACAAGATATGTTACTCAAACATCTAACAAAACTTCAGGCAAACTGTCTTGGCTTCCAACAGTTATGTCTTGGTTATGTATTCAGTTTGGCCCTTCCCATGCTGAGATACAAAGGATGACTTGTCTTTGGCACTTCTTAGGTTACCATTTCTCTGTTTAGGTTCATAATGTCAGAACTACTTGACGCCATGTCAGAAAATAAAAGAGAGCCTGTGTCAGGCGACCAAGATATGTTCAGTATAACTCAAGTATTCAAAATAGGGGAGGTCACCAGGAAATTCACTTCATATCTGAAGATGGCCACCAGGTGACTCTGAAGTGACCAAGGACAGAGTCATTTTGACCCCGATAAGGGAATTTATTTGTATATATACATATATAACATTTGGAACCCTGACAAATTCCATAAAATGTTGGATTTGTATTTTACTGAAATCTGTATACTTCTTAGCAATTCTACTTAACTGTTTAATGATTGGTACAGTTACAGACAATAGCTTTCAGTCTTGCCACTCTGCAGGAATGGCCTCTGAACCATGTTGTGATGCAGCTGGTGGTATCAAAACAAGCTCTAGTGCCAGCCACATTCCTAGCTGTGCACAGCCAGTTATCTATCCTCAGCTTGGGCTAGACTGCCAAGCTTACAGGTCACCAATCCATCAGCCAGCCACTCACAGACCATTAAATTACTCTCCAGCTTTGCAATCTGTTGCTATTTTCATGCACACAGAAAAACACAGCAAAAAAGAAGGAAGACCACAGCAGGTTGGTAGCTAACAGCCCAGACCACAAGTATCTGGCACAGGCCAGTAGGCAGTACATGAGCTTAGTCTCAACCCAATAGTTTCCAAGATGGAAGACATGTTTATGGATCCCACCACCAATGCCATAAAATCTGGCCAACCCTATCCTTTTCTATCTAGTTGATCAATTACCTGACATGGCACACTGAATAACCAATGAGGTAAAACTGACATAAACCTATAGATTAGCACCAAGATAGGTACCATTTTAGCATAATAAATGTCAGCAACACGCTGGTGAATGTAGAAATGTAGAAGGCTAAATAACTGTTTTTTTGTCTACCGTACTAGTAAATATATGTCCATCTAAACTCAGATATTCAGAATTTCACACAAGTATTTGGAGAAAAATAACCAAATAAACAGAACAACGTTTCTAATAGGGAATACTAAACTATTTCATTTTATTCAAAAGACATAGCTGAGATCATTTCCTAGACCAAGCTTACTAATTACTGATATTCCTTGATGGAAAAAGGTCATTCCTGTGAAAAGAAGAATCAAAGGATTCTGGGAATAGCAGCATTCAGATTCTGCACGGACTCTTCCCAACAAAAGCAAAACTGTCCCAATGAAAAACGAAAAATATAGAATGCCTTTGATACATTCAAAGCAACACTGCCATCAATAGAGATATCAGGTGCTAAATAGTTAGCACACAAGTTCGTGACATTATTAAGGGTCTGGGAAATGGGAATCTGCAGAGACTTGATTCCCAAAAGTACACCAATTGATTTTGGACACGTGGTTAAAGGGTAGTACTTGGATGTGTGCTTTTACATTGGACAAACACAGGGATGTGGTTTTTGCTTTGTAAGGCACAGAGCACGGTGGGTGTATAATCCCACACCAAACAGATTATGCCTTGACTGGCAAGAAACGAAAAGGGGAGGGGGTGCAGTAGAAAAGGCACGGACAGGTCCTGAGCACTGCGAGACAGATATCTCACTTATCCCTAAAGGAAACTATTAACACTGAACAAATAACTTTTGATGCTATTTTTCAATACCAATTTATTCCTTAATCCCAGCAGTGATAATGTTGAAAAATAATGTAACATTTTGTTACAATGTCTACAAAAAATTGAAGCTGCATGCATTCTTTATTATCAAACAACAGTACCAATTGAGGCCAAAAGACAAGACACGGTGTGTTACCAGGTCAGACTTATGACAAATAATCTTAAACTCTTGGTAGATGCCAAGGAGTGTTCGGATATTGTAGTTTGTGGACAAGACCATGTGATTACCCTATCATGCATGAGTCCAAACAGCCCATACAACATCTTTAAAGATCAGCTGGCAAGCAACCTTTAGTTGTCCTGATTTTCCAAGAAAGTTCAACTAACAATCAACCTGGTCATGCCTGGAAAACAGGCCATGCCTGGAAAACATGTGGCTATGTTTTTAGGATAATCAAATACTCATGAACAGACATGTCATGTTTTGTGCAAGGGGAACAAACCAAGACAAACCTTCCTCATAACGTCTGATTTGGACCTTCTTTGTGAAAGATACATTTAACAATTAAAGCAGAAAATCAATAGTGCTTGGCTGGGTGGTTTCTCTGCTGGTTTCTGTCCAGAATCCCACTGATTTCTCCATTTACAGAATGCAATAAACAGAACAACTTGTTGTTAGGCACAACATATTATTACCCCTCATCTACTCTAACTTGATAATGAGTCCACTAGGGGGTAGCTTGCAAGTCTTGATTAAAGTGGTGTTATGGAGATATGCCTTAAATTAACCACGTTGGCAGTTAACACTTATCCACAAGATTAGGCATATAAAAAGAGCCAGCGTCTTTTTCTCTCCTAATAAACTATTTGGATGACTACCTTGCAAACTGAAGTTAGATGTAATTTCTACATGCAAAAAAATCTCTCTGCAGCATAAATAATTAAAAATTTTCTTTCCACAGTTTTAACTGACACTGCAAGAAGTCAATTAACAACAGGATTTCTTGTATATTTTTTTTTGCATGACCTTTCTGCTTTAACACACTAAATACAAGCCAACAGCCATGTGGGTAACACCTCAATGTTTATACATATATATGCAGATAAAACACCTGTTGGGTGTTGTCAGACATCTTATAGCCTTAAAGGATTTCCTGCTGATATCAGCCTATGATAATCAAATCATCTCATATTTCAGATGAGCCAGCAAAAGCAGCTTTAACATGAAGTGCTGCAAGTCCACATATATTTAGAATGTACATGTATTTACACTCATATGAACAACACAGGTGAAGTTCAAAACTTGAAACACAGGTATGACGAATTTCAGTGGAATGCTGTCTCAGGAAATTCCATATATTGACTTGGGCTATGTCTTCCACTGAGGTTTAGACGAACAAAAAAAAATTTGTTTTCTTAATACAAAGAGTGAAAACAATTCTCCTATCAGGAAAATATGCACAGAAGTATTCATAATGAGGGATTGTGGATTTTCTAGCTTGAAACCTACACGCAATGGTAACAAATGTAACACAGAGGTGCTGTCAAACATAGCAGTTCCCCTCAAATCCTTAAGGGCAATCAACATTAGTTACCATGGGCATGTGATACATGTAGCAATGAGTTGCAGCTTTTTTTTTTTTATTGTCCATGGATGTAAAACTACGCCTCCGCAAGGAATACAATGATGATGATCAACTGGTGTTGTAGGGTAACAGATGCTGTTGTTGTAGGTTAGATTTATGGTTCTGCCAGAGTTCCAAGACACCTGCTTTTGGAATTACACCTGAGATTTCCATTATTATGTATACATCCCTTTCCGGTGTGATATTTTCTAACAAGAGCACAAAACGTGCACATAACCTTATGCTTGGTACAAATACATTGTTAGACAGTATGAATTACCAGTAAACAGGATAACAGCCCTGGGTCAGACTGTAAGCGTTGTCCATTAACCCGCCCCCACCTCCATTTCCTTTGCACACGTACACAATGAACACATGGGGTAAAACAACAGTCAAACCATTTCAGAAGAAACATCTTGCACCCCTGGAGAATTCTTTAGATACATCACTGAGCAGATAAACATACAACAGGGTGGTGTGCAATGCACCTTAAATATCGAGCAGCTTTAGAAAATGCTTTAGCAGCTGAAAGTAAAATGGTACCCATTATCCAGACACTGGTATTCATTTTAATTATTTGAGACAATCTTCACCAAAGAAACACTTAAACATGCTGACTGTTGTTCACCATCCAATATATAGATGTATTTTTGTTATATTAAAAGTGCATCTAAAATTCTTTAAAAACAGACACAAGATAATGAAAAAGAAAATGGTAATGTTGACATACACATGTAATTTCTATATTCTGCAATTTTCCATTGTTGTGCAACAGTTCCTATTCTGGTCAAGCAGTAATGAGAATGGTGGTCACTCTAGTAGGGTCTCTGTAGGGCCTTGGCTCCAGCAGAGAGACTCTTCATCACTCCCTCAAGCACTAGGTCATTATCATTCATTAATACAGTGGAACCCATACACAAGGCTTTTCTATCCCCCTGAAATGCTTGTAATTTCCTCGTGCAGTTTTAAGTGCAGAGACATGCAGTACGAGGAATCTGACAAACCATAATCAATGCTTCTGTTGAATTCTTCACAGCGGTTCAGGCTACTGGGAACAGAATAGGCCTGCCTCCTGAAGTATTAATTGGCATCCAGCGTCCCCTGCAAATTTCCCTGTTGCAGCTGAATCTAACTGCAGCAAACCATTAGAGTGGGAGGGGTGTTGGCACTGAGTAGGGAAAGATGTCATGGGCAAAGAGAAGGATTTGTTGGTGGGGAGAGAAAGATTCAGATTCTTTGTTCTTGGTTGAGACTGACCCAGTGGTAATTAATCTAATATCAGAGCAAGGAGTTATGGCATGAACCGTCCATAGCCAGTGTAATAGTTGCTGCACCCAAGTCTCCGTCTCATGGCCGAAGTTTTGATGCATAATGATGCCAGAGCACTGGTCATGCATGCACCTTGTCCTTTAACTTGATATTAATGTAAACATAGCAGCCATATGAGCACAATAGCTCATTTTATATCTCATCAGACACGAATATACAGCTAATCATCAGGGCACTGAATCAGTGAGGTATTTCCTATCCAGATTTCTTCAAGGTAAAGGTCTCCTGGTCAAGTGGTCAATTTGGTTTACTGCAATGTCTGGAGCTGACAACATTGTTCCAACTCATTAAATGATATAAATGCATTTTATCACATATGTCTGAACATAAAAAATAAAGACTTCTCACTGAATAATGTCACATGTTCCAAAGTGTCAAGACTCTCCAAATATATAAGTTTTATTTTATCAACACATCATCTATTATTACCCCTCTTCCCCTCAAAGATATGCCATGACACAGCTACATGTAAATGTCAAATGATACCCAAAGCCCTCAGCTTTTTATCTTACCTCTTAAGTTTTTAATGAAGTCCTCAAGTTTCATTTTCCGCTCAGGTTTTATGTTGGAGTTATGGAGATCTGTATTCAGCATGATGATGGCAAAAGCAAGCAGGAAGATAGTGTCTTCACTCTTAAACTGTTTGAGTTGGTCAGGGTTGCACATACAAAACCTTTGAGCAAAGGCCTGAAATTAGAATTCAACACAAATGTACAAGTACCACAAGATGGATGAGTTTGTAGTTTCTCTCCAAGAAACTCTTGGTCAGTCTGTCAAAGTTTTTACCATCCTTCATGATGGCCTGGGTGCAAGATGACACAAAAAATTACAAAACAGACCCTTTGAAGGTTGTAGCAGCTTTTGAGAATTCAGGACTGGAATTTCATGTTTATTTTGAGGCAGTTGTGTTTTGTGCGATGCAGAATGCTTACAGAGGAGACCAAAGCGTTGAATCTTCTGATGATATTTGAGGATTTCTTATTTTACTACCAACTGCAGTCCTGATTAAAGGCATGGTGGTAAGAAATAGCTTGAAGCACTTTTCCTTGTAACCCTTGTTTTAAAAACTATATACATCAAAATGCAATAGAGCATGCGTACATTCAGTATTTGCACAGTGAATGTTAATACTGGCAAGCTTTCATAGGCTTCAGATCTCATTAGCTTTCGACAACATCACCATGTGGGCAATGTCTGGGTGTCACAAATTACCACTGAGTGCTTGTTTAGTCATACTAATGTAATTTCGACTGAGAAGGCAAAAGTAAATCTGGGTTGGGGCAAAGAACAAACATGGCTCCCTAACAGAAGCTTGCTGCATATTTGGGCAATCAAAAGACAATGTACTGGAATGGAGGACCGTCACACTGGAAAGTCCCTCTGGGAATCTGACCATTCTCCATCAGTGGGTGATTGCTGTCCATCAGCAGCAACTAGCAGGCTATTTGTCACCCCCGTTGAAAACTGTCACTCCTTGCAGACTGTCACTTATCATTGAAACTTTGCCACTGCTGCTCCCATAATAACAGTAATGCAATAAAGCAACGGGGAAGCAGTGAATGTGAAGCAGACTGGGATGAGAGACTGCCATCTCTGCTGACTCATACCATTCTGTACAGGTTGTCCCCAGCCTCATACAATTCTGCGGCATCTGGCAAAATTTTAACACACTAACAACATCTGTGCTCTGATCGTCCATCACCTTGAACTACCAGGACTGCAGTTGTAACCGTGGTAACAAAAATGTCATTAATGCCTTCTCAAATAACTCCATTATCCGTGGATTACACTGATGGAGACCACATCTTGAGCAAGACGCTCAATTTTAAAGGAAGACAGTGAATAGTGACATAGCCATGTCCACACAATTTAGGGATTCCCATCAAAATGGATTTTACGAACCACACATTACTGTTCATCAACAAAGACTGATATTAGCTACATGTGGATTGGCTGACATATTTAGTGCAGCATTGCACAATTTTCTCATCTGCAATTTTGAATAAAATGATAAAGATGGGATAAAAAAAAACATGTCAAACACGCTTACCTCCATTAGGCGTTCTATTTTTTGGGCTTCTCCCTGAAACATGATCAAATAATTCATGATATCGCCTGGTCAAGAGTACTTATCCCACAACATTCTCATCCAGTGATCACAAAACACACATATGCAATTAAATAAATCCAAAGCCTACAGTCAAATTTAAGAAATGGAAAAAATTTCTCCATGTAAGAAAGCAGTACATTCATTACTTTTTTTTCGCAGTATTTCTTACCGGCATTCTGAAGTAAGATTGGAATTTCCGAAGAGCTACATCCACTGAGAGGCCTGATAAATCTATTTCATCAGAGAAAAACCTGGAAAAGAGTAAATGATATTCCGGTTAATAATTGTAAAATATGCATGAAATGTATAATGCAATCATATGTCGTATGGCAACAAATGCATAATAGCTCTTCTAAATCAGTTCTATATTAACTATGAAATATAATATCGTCCACTGCCTTTATCTGGTCTCTATCGCTCTCTCAATGATCAGCCAACATTGCTTCAGTAGTTAAATTTGTACCAGCAACAGCTGGTGGATTCAAATGTTTCAGTTTCCATACAACAGTCAATCAGGAAAGATACCTCTTTTTGTGCTGCTATTATCAGGTCTACTTGTAACCACAATAGTAGTGAAAAACTTGAACAAAATCACAATATGTATTTATTTCCTGTGTCTATTTAGACTGTTAAATACTTCTGAAGCTTCACCTACAATTACAAAATAATTAACTATGCTAGAATATTCCTCACTCAAGCTGTATTATTTCTATTTTTGTATAGTTTTGATGGTTCCAGGCAAATTGTGTTATTAATGGCTTATAATATGTATGGCGAGAGTGACATGTGATTACAGTATACAAGTACAGCATATCAGAGGAATGTAGAGGAATCCTGATTACCTCTATTGATCTAGAAATGATAAGTTATCGTAAATAGCTTTAACTTGGCATAGGGGATTGAACGATAGATGCATCTTGGCTGCTGGCCACTGCTACTGGCATGGATTTCTACATTGGCAAGCTTGGAACAACTGACTACATAATGTAATATTCAACTGGACTGAACCAACAGGCTGTTAGCCAGATCAATACTTTCCTACATACTGTTTCCACACACTGGAAGTTAAATTCACTGATATCCACAATGAATAATGCCGAAGAAGGAATCCTGATCCTGATTATTTCATACTATTCACAAAATTCATCTTTATGCTTCAGTATAGACAATTCCAATTCCAAAAATGATTAAAATAAATGTGATACACACTGAATTCCCTAGGCTCCATTTTTCTCCCCTTATACACAGATAATACAATTTAGTAAAATGGTGGTAAAACAATTATGTTCAAACAACACTATAACCCAAGTACCATCCAGTATTAAAATGAATCAGAATGCAAGTTTCGGCAGGATACATAGTATAATAAAAAAAACTTATCCTATAACTTTGGTGTTTTACACACAGTAACGTAGCTTTCAGAATTACTTACTAACAATACTGACGATACAAACACCGGTCCACAAATGAAATATTTCCTAACTTGGTACAGACAATTTTCTTCCATCAGCAATAAAAGACATGATTTAGCCAATGGAGGGCAGATAACTGGCAAGGTTATCAAGGTACTTTCTGTTCGGAGACTTTGTCAAAGGAAAGCCAATAGCAATATACTGATCACACATAGTAACATGTAAATGCTATTTATCTTAGCGTTGTTACTCTACACTACATAGGCCTACTGAAGGGTGGGCCTGATTTGTTCCAAGCTGGGTGGCCCATGCACTTTGGCAAGAGTGAGATGGTTACATCAATACACAAATCACTTCTCCTTTTTGCTCTGTTTATGTGTGCGCACCACACCTGGTTTATCGTTTAGTCTGTCTCCAGTACAAATCTCATAAGATTCCAGGTGATACTGGCTTCACCAGTGCATTTGCGAGAACAAATACAGTATATCTTGTTCCAGAAACTGCTTTTCACCTCATGAATGTAAAACAGAGGATGTGAATACACTTGAGGAAACCATGCTCAGTACAAGAGGATGCCACATGCACCTATGATGAACCCAAGCTTAGATGATCTTGTCTTATATAGCAGAGAAAGCCAAAAAAAAAAAAAAAAAAAATTTGGAAAAAAAAACTTGAAACTGTTTAGCTGATGATGTGTTAATCTTTGGACATTGATAGGGGTTACACTTGTTTCTACTTTTATGGATGATGAGTCACAAAATCTGGACACAAAAAAAAAAATCTTGCTAGCCTACACAAATTGCCCAAGTGGTAAGGATTGCTTCGCTCAGCTATGCTAATAGGATCATTTAAAGTAACACAATTTAAGAGTCCAGTGAGCCTTCCATCTTCCCTGTGGTTAATCTTCTGAAATAGCTAAAGACTATGGCAGTGAGCCATGCATACTGACTGTGTTATGAAGCTACGAATGTAGCCTTGGTCTCAAGTAATGCATTCACTACCTTTTCTTTAAGTACATTTGAGATCCTTGATTTCAGACGAGCCACTCATTGTTTTTTTTTTTACCAACACTGTTGGGGGAGGGGGTGGTGGAAGGAAAGCTAGAAAATTATTCCTTTATAAACAATGTCACCATTCAAAAAGTTTAGGGAATGGAACTTGTTCAAATGACGGATTGCATTTCCACAAGGCACATCAGAAAAAATGTGACAAATGGAAATTTAACGAAGACAAAACCCCAGCTAAAATCAATATGTGTTCAACAACTTTTAAAACTGCCATACTAGATGCTGTGGAAATGACCCAGCTCTTGTCAAATCACTCTCGTCCACCACTTAGGCCTTAACAAGACACACTGTATCTTCACTGAGCTCTGTTTAACAAAGATTAACAACAAAAAGTTCTCCTAGTTCAATTGATTACTTTTAGTCCCATTTTTTCAAGCCCGCGAAAATGTGACCACGTTAAAGCTGCAGAGAAATGGCAAGCTGTACTGCAAATTATCCCACACAAATTTACCACAGGATGTGAAGTAAATCATCTAATATGGAAATGTATCATAAATGACCCTGGAGGAGCATTATGTATACGTTGTAAATAACTTTGGACTAGGTTACCAGATAAAAATTCATACTTTCTTAGTCATGTCAAAACCAAGTGAACAAATGACTGCTTCCATTATTCAGTACTATTTGTGCTACATATGCTGTATCACATTTAACATACAACAAAAGTCAACGGAAGGAACATGGACACGCCCATGTTATGAATATCTACAAAAACATACTGATGCACAGTTTATTCTGTATAGTATGGCCCATTACAGGTTGAGAGGATAGAGCTACTGATATTATCTAGTTTGAGAAAGCCTGTGCATTACATGGCTATGTTTATTCACACCATACTACCATGCCAATTTGTGGGGGGGGGGGGGAAGGGGAGTCAACTAGGTTGGCAGAGAACTGGGTGTTGGTATCCAAATCCAGAAAGTCAATCTGACAGATTGGTGAAATCTATATGTGGCCATTGGAAGCTAATGGATATAGTATGCTAATTAGGGAACTGATAACCTTGTAAAGGGTACTGGCGTAAATAGAGACTTGTCCAAAATGATCTGATAAGAACGTTACAAGCTCATACATACATCCACTGAGTAAGACATATGTACATCAAACCCACAAGACCTTTATTTCAAAGAGTAAAAATATTATTTGCACAATAACTGTTAACTTGCAGAATTTTAAGAGAAGTCCTCTTTAAGGCAAAGAACAAACTTGCACGAGTACTTGTCTGATGAAATGCCATTGAATCTTGTTCGGAAAATAGTTATTTTTTTTAAATGTTTTTTGAACTAGTAAAATGCATTTAAAGTTTTGAATACTACTGTGCCCTTTCTGACACAGATTGCTATATTTCATCATTCAAAATGCATCTTCATTTAGAGCTACATGTATGAATGCATTCAACAAATGGACCTGTGTCAAGCCAAACATATTGCAGTGGTGTCTCCCTCTGGGTTTCCAACAGACCACCATAAAATCCTACATTTTAAATGCGTTTTTTAGTTGGTTAGAAAAATTCTAAAATAATAAATCAAACTATTTTCCTCAACAGTGTTTAATGGTCTATTTCATTTCATAAATAGTTTATTTCAGTGGGGTTTTTTTTTTTTTTTGACCTTTAACAGAGAACTATAGATGGATCCTAGTACAAGATGTAACCGATCTGCATCTGTGTTTGTGTGTGTGTGTGCGTGTATGGTTGTATTGGAGGAAGGGGTTCGAATGTTTCCTGTACTTGGCACACAAGGATATGGATCACGGCCATTAAAGATGATAATTATGAACTAAATTCCAAGTAATTAAAGGCACCTGATCCAAAAGGGAGAGGTCGCAAATTGCAACTAGACCCATGTTCTTTCCATATTTGCCAACACCAGGAAGAGCTTCTAGCATGGAACACCTCCAGTCAAGAGTCCGTATAAGTTTTCAATTATTTCTGCCAGGCAATTTGCCAATATTTAGCCTTGCAAAGTACACCATGAGCCACTTTTTTTTTGTCTGTGATGAAGATATACATGTCATCACTCATGTTAACCATATTATTTGAATAGGTTTTCACTCACAAGATAAGGCCACTGCAAGTGAAATTTATCAGGCGTGGCTTAGTTAAGTCCATGGGCAATGGGCCAAAAGACTAGTCAACTAATTCCACTTCCTTTCAGCATTTGGTCCCCAATGGTTGCCATCAGCAAGAGGCAGCTGGAAATAGATTCTGTTGTCTCTGCAGAATCTCTGCTAACGAAAACCGACGTTTCTATTTTGAATAGAGATTGAGGACAGCTCCCTGCGGAATGCAGAACATCTTGGATGTCTGCACACACAGGAGATACTCAAACACAACGAAGAAACTTTGAACATTAAGGGATGTTTTTATCAATTAAATTAACACACTGGTTCTATCAAGGTTTTAGTTTCAGTGTATAGCTGGCTCTGTGGTTTAAACACTAGGCAGATGAACATATACACCAGAATTCATTACTGCAATCCCTTTTGTGTTACAGCAAAGTATAACACATACAATCTGTAACCTACAAATTTGCCAGGGGTCAACTGGCCCACACTTGAATGGTATACATAATTGTTTTCTCATATTGCACTTTTTGTGATTTAATTCAAATTCTATAGAATACAGAGACATAAAGTCAGACAACTTGTCCATGGCAATTACAACCATAATCAGCTATGTCAGAGGTCATTTAATTTCTTGCCCATCAGCAAGACAGGCTGTCTGGGACTGGGGTCAGGGGTCAAATATTATCTAACCAATGAATAGAGTAGGTTAGGTTCACTGGTCATTCATCACCCCACCAATGAGGTGACATCCTAGTTTCCCTGAAAATGTGAAGAGATAAGGTAAGATGATAACATATCGGATGTGTGGCTACAGTTTACCAGGAGCCATTCAGTCAGTTATAGGCCTGGTCACTAAACCGGAATCCTGTTTATACACTCCCATATCTCCCACAATCCTCTGTTTGAGCAGGTTGCATGTACCTTAGGGGTTATATCAGTCACATATGTATCAAAAAAATCAGTATCTCTCATATAACATTGAGTGCATAGTGAACTTTTTCAGCAGGATATTTGATACAAAAATTAAAAATTTCTTATAAATGCACAACAATGGGTTCTGCTGACAAATAATGTGAGAGTCTTTCATATCCTACAGGTGAAGTGTCAAAACTAAAAGAGGTAGGTCTTTACAAAGTGTGATGATTATGACAATTGCATCTGCTAAGAATACCTAAGAGAATACCATGGAGTATTAAACCTTTCTAAATAACGTTTCTGAATACATATGACAATGGCATCTAATATATGACAATTTATTCTCTCTCAATTCCTTAGTAAAATACCAATGCATAAATCAAAGGCATAAAAGCAGGCCTTACAGGGGTACATGTACACCACCAAGGTCACTTAGAAGTTCACAGGGTACAGTTCAGTTTCAATGTGGCTTTCCTGTCACATCCTGTTATTATATAGGATCAGTGCTTTTTAACTGTGACCAAGCCTGTAGCAGGCAAGCTGCCCGATGGCACAGGCAAATGTGCTACTAAGTTAACCATCCACCTTGCTCAGCACAAGATTGCCAGGAAAATAGATTACCTAAACATCGATTTGAAAAAGATTTGCGCCCGTCTTTTCTTTAGTACTTAAAAACAGGTATTGGGGAGTAATGATGACCCAACTTAATCAAGTGGCCAAAAAGGCCATTCCAATTGCTTCCAAAAAGGGGGGGTTTTCAGAGTATGCCATTTGGGCTTTGGAGGTTATCTGTGCCTGCCACTGACAGATGTGTGCGAGCTGTGTTAATCAAAGGCTGTGATGGATCTTACAGCAAAGGGCTCAGTAATGAATTAATCCATCAAGTCCCCTAACAGCATGTGCAGGCACCAGGGTTTACCAGTCATTTTGTTGTCTCAGGAGAGCAAATTCCTTGGCTGCTAGGTAAAACAAATACAGGACAATATCCTGAATCCTTAAACAATGAACTCACAAAGATTTCAAACTGGATTTTTTTTAGCTTGCTTAAGAAAATAAGTATTTTTTGTTCCCACAAAATGAGACGAGAACAGAAGCAATCACAAACAAATGTAGAAAAAAAATTCGGAATTTACAATTTGTGTATATCAAAGCCTGTGATAACCTTATAAAGCGCATAATGTCAAAAACATGAAATAATAATATAAATTTGAAGAAAACTAATAAACATGTATGGCTTCATAAAGTTACAGAACAGCTAATAGAGAAATTCAAACATTAATTGTTCAAACAATTAATCCTGTCCCAGAGATCAGGTCTACAATACTTATGCAGTAATAAGCTATAGCGTCACAGCAAGATAATGATTAGCAAAGATCGCCTAATATAAATAATCACGCACTCTTGAGTATACTATAGGCATATTTTGATAGATAACTTATGTTGGCATGGGGTGACTGGACTTACAAAATATCCCACGGTCAACCGTGGGCAGTTCAATAACATTTCAATTGTGTTCAATGTACTGTAAGAAAATACTCTTTTAAGTTTCACCAAATCTAACTTAACAAAATCTAAGAAAATTAAATATCTTGTATATCAATTACATAGATTTTTCTGACAGAAACTTGCCCACATGAACCACCTTGTTCCATAGGTTAACAGGTTACCATACTGTCAAGTCAGAACAGGAAAGGACTGATAGGGGTGCATTTCAAACACCTTAAGTTCTATTTAATGTACCATGAATCTTGCCAGAGACCATGAAATTAGAGCTTGTAAAAATATACCCTAGACCCCATGTCATAGGAGTAAGATTGCATTCGAATGCAGTTTGTCTTCAAGTGTATCAAGTATTCTGAACATTAGTGTCATGTCAGAGGAAGTGGGGGGGGGGGGGGGGGGGGGTCAGGGAGTGCCATGGTGTGACAGGTCACTATCAAACACAGCAAACACAGGAAGTCAGGCAAGAAACAATGCCTTCAAGGTAACAGCCAGAATGGTAATGGTTACATTCTCAGATGGACCAGATTGACCATTGTGCCTTACAACTCTTTCTGTTTGGGTACCAGCTCTGAACACGGTACCTGAGTGACCTGAACAAGCCTTGTCACCTTAGGTCACCAGGTGCAAATTAGTAAGACTTTCCTTAATCAAAGGTATCCAGGTCATGTAGATAGTCCTTTGTGTAAATGACAGATGTTATAATCATGCCTTTGAAGGAAAAGATAGACATGTAAATTATTACAGAAACTGAGACAATGTTTTGTGATAAATAAGGTTTTTTACACGTTAATCTCAGTAGGCCTAATGAATACCACATCTTGAACAATGAACATACTATATACCCCAATTACACTTTACATGACAAGACAATCAGGACATAGAATGTTAAGATACAACATCATTGTACTTTAGTACTGGTATTAAACCCCAATCTAAGTGTAAAGGAAGAGTAATAATGTATATGTACAGATATGTGAGAATGTTTTCTACAGGAAGAGCAGTGTTGGGTGTTTGAAAAATGACACTGTGTGTATACCTTGAAAGCATTAGGGATAATAATAAAGTCACTTTTGTGGAAAGCTACAGTACTCACTCTAGGACCTCCTGGTTAAATGGATTCTGAAGGTTGCCCAGATATTCTCCGATCATCTGTTTGCTGAGGCCTTTGCGGGAAATTAGGAACCTTGATATCGACTTGGAGGATGGATCAATGAAGGAGTTTTCAACCAGGAAATAGATTCCCTTTTCTGGTTTTCTGAAACAAAAAATACTGAGTTCACAGGAAAGTGCAAGATTTTCATAATTAGCCAGCTTCAATCAAGAATGGTAGAACCATTCTTTTCAACACATGTAATTGGTAAGATTAAAGGAATAAAACTTTAAGAGTAGATAACTCCTTGGTAAAGCAAATAACGACATTTCGATATTATAGTCCTAATACTGTTTTGGAACTACAGTATACTTCATGGAATCTTTAACTAATTACCCTGTTAAATTAGTGAAGAATCATATTAAATTTAGCATGTTTAGGAGTAAACCACACACAAGTTCTCTTCATTTTTCAAGTAACCAACCCTTTAGTCATATGGTTCCTATTTTAAAATGACTGTTGAGTTTGCCCTCTTGCTATGGTCATGATAACTTATGTTAACATCATATGGTGACTGAACTTGATGTATAAAACCATGTTTATTTGTGATGTGGAAAATAATATGTCAACTTCACTTGAACTCACAGGTATTTGTTGTTCATTTGGTTTATTGCATTAGGCAGAAATTTGGCTTTGCAGGCTTGCAACTCCTGAGTGACTACTACATTATTTCATGACAGATACCATACTTTCCCTTATAACCTCAATGTTTTGTACATGGCCCAGCTGGATAGGCATCAGAAATAGATATAATTTGTGACAAATCAATTATTCAAACATAACTGTCCAAGCACAGAGATTTAAATGGGTCAGACAATTTAGAAACTATCCCAGAAAATGGTTTTGAGGAAAATGTAATTGGGGGAAGCATTACATGTGTCTAAACAAGTGTAAAATCCATTATTTAGTGATGTGGAAAATGGCTCCTAACCCAAAAACATATCTGCAGCCAGCAGGAAGTACCAGCAGCGTGTATCTGGCAAGGTGCTGCCAGCATCCCACCCACATTCTAACTGGCAACATCACACCTATACCACTCATTCTATCTTTAAGTTATATATATATATATATATATATATATATATATATATATATTCATGTATGCATTTTGATCTGTAGGTCACAGATGTGAACACACTCTTCAGTATATGTCCACATCAAATAATCATCTAAACTAAAAAACTTGATCACTATTTCCAACATATGTTAAAAGATTGCATCTGTTCATAAAAAAAGAAAAAAAGTACAAATAACTAATGGATAAACAACTGTCTTAAATGGTTTCATCTGCCAAGGGTAACAAATTTTCTGGCAAGCCTCCAATGTTATAAATTTAACTATTATATTAGTTTTAGGCATGTTTCTTTCTTTATTTTGTCATTGAAAGCTGTGTTACCAGAAACAGCTCTATGGTGTGCCTACAATCCATGTCGCAAACAAATATGAAAGACTTGAATTATCTGTCTTATAAAACATATCCATCTCACTTTCCAACAGCTATGCCAGGATGCACAAGCATTTCACTTATCAAGCAAACAAGCTGTGTCCATATTTATCACCAATTCATGGTAATTATACTGATATTTGTAACCTGCTCCACTGAAAGTTACCAAGTTTCCATGATTTTTTTAAGCTGGTTAACCTCAAACTGGGCAGACAGCCAGACAGATCCAAGCCATCATCCAGAAGAGTTATATATGGTTTTTCTAATAATACTCCTCTGATTTCTGACTCAACTGCAGCATAGAAAAGATATTTATTTAATAAACTTCCATCCAAAGAAAGATAAAAAAACAAAAAAATCTGCTTTTCTGGTTGTACATACCAAATTTCAAATTTACAGGAAAACAGTGAGCATAACATAACAGGGTTCGTACAGGTATATGAAATGAAATTCAAGGAGTTTTCCAAGAGTTTTTTTGTCATTTTCAAGTCTAGTTTAAACATACCATAATATGCTATATTTTAAGTCTGAATTATAGATGCTTTAATTTGCATGCATGTATATTGAACAGTATGCTTGCTTTTGCAAGAAATATCTGCCCTTCATGTCTGTAATGCTACATATTCTTTGACCTGGCCTTGGCACAGTAAAAAATGAACACTATATATCATTATGCAGGGCTTCCCCTGGGTTGGTATTTTTTCATCCAGTCACTTTAGCCACTCATCAAATTTTGTAGTAAATACTATTTTTCTTTAGCCATACTTCCTAAGAGGCCATGACTCTTGTAGATCTCCTTCTGTAATTCGTTTTTATCTGCCTTGGTGTAGATGCTAGAATCAGTTGGTCTCTTCCAGCTATATCTGGAGTTTATCAAATGTTACATTTAGAACAATTGCCTTCAAAATAATGGACCAATGCTTGGCAGCAAAATCCTTTTTTCAACCTAGATGTACGATCCTAGTAAAATGTCATTTCCTCTATCAGAAAAAATTGTTACGAAATTGATGTGTGGATTCAGTTTATTTAAATGCATCATTATGATCAGTACATTGGTGTCACACGGTCTGACAGGAGAAAACCAGACGGCATACACATTTATGTAACGGCACATTTTCTGAAACATTTTATTTACTTCGGATCCAAAAAAATAGTTTATTAAGTGGAAAAGTATAAATTTTTCATGGCAGTAACAATGCTGAACCCCCTTTGTAGATTTCTGTCAAGTAATCCTCGTACAACTGTGTTGTTGTTTCGCCGAGATGAGGCCGTTCGAAATGAAAGTAAGTGGATTATTTTCTTGAGAAAAATTGCGAAATTCTGCTAAAAACCTCAGAAATCTCATGGTAGATTTTTCATAACGTTTGTATTTTTTCCTAAGTAAATAAATTTGTTGCCAAAAACATTTGCATTTTTTTCAAATTTTATTGCCATTTCAAAAAATTGTTCTAAATTTGCTACAATGGTGAGTGCCAGCGGAAGCCCTGATTATGGGAGAATTATGAGCGAGCTCCCAATACACAGACTCGGCAGTCAGCAGACAATATTTAAGTTTGGGACAAACTAAGATTTTCAAGGAGTTTCCAAGTATTTGTTTTTTTTTAAGTACTGTGCGCACCCTGCATAACTATGTTCAGGTACCCTGGTATGACCACTATGGATAGTGAAAGGCATATTGTTTACTATTAGCCACATCAAAGAAATTTCCAGTTGCTGACTGATGTGTGTGGCTATCTGATCTGGCTGGACAAAAACATACATCATTATTTTTGTGGATAATATGATTTTTGTGAGACATGGACACTATAATTTTATTATATTGATCTAAAATGGAGATCTAATCATTGTACAAAAAATAACCATGAGTGAGTTATCTTGACTTGATTAGCTTATTGACCTTTTTGATTTACTCTATTTGTTTAAAACAAGGGTACACAGAACAAAAGAAAAGAAATAAAAGCATAGCATGTTTGCAAACTGCACCAGAAGCCTGATGAATACAGAAATGCTCGAGACTTTTGTGGTTAAAATTGATACCTACATGTACATGTGCAGAGATGTATGTAAAGGCAGTTACAAACGGAAGATGTGAAACTATCATAGTGTTACAGCTGGATTCAATTTCCTGGTAAGGGAAATGACCAGCTAATTTATGAACTGTACCATGTGACCCTTTTCCGCATCACAAATACATGTTTGTGCCTACATCATGTAACTTCAAACAAGCCTCAATGCTGGTTGTCCCATAGCCACTAATAACACTATTACGAATAATATGAACCACACTTAATTTGTTGGGATTTAAATCGAAAGTTATATAGTGGCATGATTCAACCACTTCTGACCTAAATTTAACAATAAAAAAGTTTTGGACTCATTTTGTAAATGAGATCACATGAATGTAGGTTGTGGCTACATGTGCATTATAAATATATGTATATCAATCACGTGTAATTTACAACAACATTATTTTCACATGGAACTTAAATTACTACAAGAGATGTATTTGAGCAAACCATCTTTACCCTCTGTGATATGACATCAGTTTGAGCTTGTGATAGTTGTAACGTCCAAAGTAACATTTTGGCACGAATGTCTCTGGAGCCTCTAGGAATTCTTACTACATGTTGGAATGGAGACCTTTAGCTACCTTATTTCTTTAACCTTTTCACTTCAAAATGAAGTTTTTGTGTCTCAATAATTTGATTATGGAGATAAATCAACATCAGCTGCTTTGTAACAAAAAAGTAGAAAGTAGGAAGAATAAGCTTGTCAAAATATTCCTACTGAAATCAAATTTCTTATTCTCATGCAGAAAGATTGAACAAAGCCAGTACACGTTATTCAACTACCTCAAGCCAGTCATGTCCTTTGTACACTTGGCACATTTTTAAATGTGACTACTGTTTTCATGTTTTCCAATCAAATGTCTACCAAGCCATACAAAAATTGATACCTTAATGAAACACATCTTGGGGTTTTATGCTTACTGTACACTCATGACGTGTACCTTTCCATGTTAATTCACATTTTTAGAGGCATATCTGCATGTCGAGAATCTAAAACTGTTTGGGATGGCAAAGGATCTGACCAAATGAAATGTTGACATACCATTCAGGGAGAGTCAGAGACATCTCCCACTGTATATGAACAGCATGCTTTAGGGTTAAATTATAGTTTTGGCATTTTCTCCTTAGCCTGACCCAATGGCCTTTACACACTGGCTGGAATGCTATACAGGGCTACCCGGCTGTGTTATACAAACATATGTATGAGGTTACTTGAGTTTTCACATTATCAGCACATGCTACAAATACATCTCACCTTACTAAGGTATGGTCTACGATTAAAGGTGAAGTGGAAAGGTGATTATTTGACAGTCAGAACATGTTTTAGTTTGAACACTCCAAACAAAAAATCATGCCAAATTAGATTATACCTTTTTGGTCAGGCAATTAAGGTATGTGGGTAACGCAGCAGGTGTCTTACACTCTTACCAGGGTTTATGCCTGTGTCAACAGGTTTGTGGATGGCTTATGGTTTAAGATTTACCAAGTTAATTCTTTATTGAGCCTCAGAGGTCAAAAGTTATTGTGGAAAATCTGCAGGTCAATGCATGTATTGTGTATGTATGTATAGGTGAAAATACAGGTAAGTACAGGCACGTTGCCTATGTTTCAAGAGACCAGAGCTGAAACACTTCCTTGTCTATGACAATGCTGAATATATCACTGGCAACATAATGTGCAACAGTGTGTTGTCCAGAGCAAATGTACAGGTATACATACTTTTTCATACTAATTAAGAAGCTATATTCTGAAGTGCATTACACACACATCCTGTTAAGCATATTAGTATACATGTTTATACAGCAGACATCTGGTTTGACCTCTGACACAGTCTTTAAGTGCATTGCAAGTCGTGACTGTATGAAAATTATTTTGACACTTCTTATTTTCATGTACATGCCCTTCCAATTACTGCAGTTTTTCAAGAGTACATAAGTTCAATGAGCAGAGTTTACAAGCTACAGACAAAACTTGGATTCAGTTTATCTACTGTCATACTAATAACAATAAGTTAAAACCTTAAAGAACAGATCTGAGGGTATACATACATGTCTTTTTGACTAATAAAAAGCAAAACCAAAAAAAAAACTTGTTATGCACTAAATATTTGTCTCCGTTATATGAAAAGCATGAAAATCAGATTTCCCTGTACATTGCATACCATTTTTTTTTCCACAAGTATTTCAGTCCACACTTCATCAGAATGTTTACAACAGTAGTAAATAAATGTATAACGCCTGATGAAGTTTTTAGGAGGAAAAGTGTAAACTGCAATGTCTTCTTAGTTCACATGTAACCAAATTCAAATGACATATCACCCACCATGATTGTGTTAACTTCTGCAAGTCAGAAGAATGAACTGCACCATATGAATTGCGCTTAAAGGAATTATTATGAATACAAATGTCCATAAATACAAGTTTTACTCTGCCAATCGTTGGGAAGAAATTAAAGCATTTTGACGCATGCAAAGTGCAAGACGGATAATCACATTAGTCACTTATTTTTTATTTCGATCATTTATACAAACTGGAAGCACTGTTCGTGTTCACATTTTCCATATGGTACAGATAATTCACACTGTGGGTTGTCATGCCTTCTGTTCTTTCACGGTATTCTCACACCTTCCAATTCCAACAACAAAATGAACAAATTTTTTTGTCCACTATAACCACAAGGGATCTGAAATATAAAGGAGAAAATATACAATTAACTCTCCACAGTGAGATTTAAATGTATTTAACTCAGCTCCAACAAAAATATATGAACCTCAAGAACAGGAATCTGGCATATGAAAACATATAATATAATGTATAATATTTACATTGCACTGAGTACATGCTGGAAAATTTTTGAATCATAATTCATTTATTTACACAAAAAATCATTTAGTTTAGAGACTGCATTGCAGAAAAAGTTGTTTTTTATGTATTTTTTCACTGATTTTTTGTCTGTCCTGTTGCCAAGAGAATAGATATTAGTTAGAAACTTCATCAATCAGCTCTTAATGTTGTGAAACTTATGTATGAGTTCATGAATTTAAGAACAGTTTACCACTGCAGTAAATTGAACACAAAAATGATGGTAATAATGAAATGATAAACCCACATTCCAACACCAAACTGATGCTCCAAAGTTCCCCAGAAAATAATAGAATGCAAAACAACACCAACAATATCATATTTAAAATGTAATTCATCAAATGAATGATGTTCCAACTTCATATCTTGCACTGAAAGAACTGTTATTTTAAGGTGTTCAAGAAACGTACCGTTATTAGTTCTAAGTACTGCTACCTTTTAAATCTCACTGCACTATTACAACAATGCAATAATATGATCAATAACTAGTTTTATTAATAACTAGTTTTCATGCAAATCTCTTTCATTCACATATGTAAGGCTCTCAGATTTTATCAGTTTAAGTTGCATTTTATAAAATTTCTCTTTGCATGCTCACAATGTTAATTTTACAGTTTGGAATCCAATTTTTCAATTTTTTTGCCCAGATAGGGCTCAGTCTTTTCTCTACTTTCTTGCCCTGAGAAATACTTTGAAGCTTCATTCATTTCAAACCTGTTCAGAAAATTTCACATATCATTCTATTGTTCTGACAAAAGATGTCTTCTGTACATGTCTCATTAGTCCCTGACCATAGAGTATAATATCACATATTAAACAAGTATCCATTAATACTAACCTGTTCATGAATCACACTTCTGGCGTTGTTTTGCGCGACAAATGATTGCATCTTTCCAACAAAGGTCCACAAGAATGTAGCACTGGGACTTCCATCACAATGTATGAATGACATGTACATGTACTTTTAATAGAACGTATTGTTGAGTAATCATATACCTTGCATTGTTTGCTGTACAAAATCACACATACCTGCACACACAATTGATATTCCATGTTTTTGTTTCACCTTAGAGAGTTCAGTATTTTCACAAATAAATGAATTAAGGAATTATTGTCTAAGACCTTCGAGCACAGATTTTTTTTTATTAATTTTTTCCAATTAAATGTATATTGAATGCAAATAGCTTATGTAAACTATCCAAAACAAAAAAAATTTGGTCATCTAAAATGTAACTTTCAAATCCACACATGCATGTTACATGTGGTACAAGCAGGTGTCTTAAGGGTTTTTTGTGTTATTTTTGAAATGTATCTTTAAAATAAGGTCAATGAAGATTTTCTTCTTCAAAAAAAAAACTTGCATGTCTACCTGCACTTTTTATTAAATAACTATTTACTGAAAATTTAGGGGGCACAATTTTAAGATACAGCTTTCTCAAAATGTCACAGCATAAAATTTTCTCAGTAAAAAAAAAAATAGTGACATATTCAGAGAGGAGTTGAAACTTTTACAAAACATTGTTCTGTTTACCATTAAAGCAAAAATCTCCATTCTTCAAAGCCACATTTGAAGCAAATTTTCATCCCTCCTGGGGAAAGGTCTAAAGTGTTCAGAAAACATGGAAAAACACTGAAATTGATGTAAAGAGGTCAACATCTCAACCTTTGCCTACTGACTGAATACACACACCATGTGGCAGAGATTTAAAGGGGAAATCGTGTTGGTTTACACTGGTAGTCATGCCGTTTCTATACTTGGCATGATGTTTGTGGATTTAATTGGAGACACAATCCCTCCTGGACCAGCCTAATGTGCGACAAAAATAAACTCGTGGAAGTGACATATGGTACCTCTGTTGTTGGGGTATTTTTCTCTTCCAGAGAGAACAGATTCCTAACTAATCTTTGTTTTGTTTACGCTATCTTTCTTTGACTACCACACTCCGACATCACACACTGCCAATATCTTCCATTAAACCCACAGCCTAGAGGGCCATGTTAACATTATAAGCTAACCACTCATACAGATCTTTGATGTGCTTCACATTCAGCAAATCCTTACTCTTGTTCAACAACCAGAAGCTATGCAGATCTTGTTTTTAAAGTGTTAACTTCCTTTTGATAAGATGCTCACACTGATATACATGTACATCTATACACCACACATGTACGTACACATACAATGTACACATGGTTCAGTTTTACCTGTGCATATACATCTATATAATGTATGTATTGAATTGTAAACAAATACATTGTATTCTTTATGACTTGCCGTAAGATATAAATTAAAAAAACAATTTGCTTCTTGAATCAGGAGGCTGAAGTATGTCTCATGGGTTAGTTTCAAAAATATATCAGAAGTCAGAATTTACTGCTGAAGCTGATATAATATGTAAATGCAGTCTAGGCTAAAATAAAATTAAGAACAAATGACTCCTTAATTACAATATTTATGTCTCGATCTTACACCATTTCCTGTATACTGAGGTGACCATAATTATACTTGATAAACAATTCTTTCATCGACTTCGTGTAATGCAGTCTGATTCTTGTTCTGTCTTTCAGTGACAGAGAAGTTGGAAGAGAAAAAACCAAAGACAAATCTATGCATTACATCTTCTCAATAGTACATGGTAATGGTTCAAAATCTTAACACCTTCTTTGGTTTGAAGATAGCGTTTGAGTAGAAAAATGAAATATCACCAAATAAAACTGAGACAATGTATTTCATATACTTGCTTTCGTTAATGAAATTCTCTGCAAAACAATCACATCACAATGCTTTCCAGAGGTAAGTGTAAAACAAGGAATGAAATGCCACTGAATAAATGAAGTAATGTGAAAAGATTTTGATACTTACTTGTTGAAGAGATTCAGTCCAATTCGATAAAGTCTCTTACGAACTTTGTCTCCGAACTTTGGAGTATTGTGCTGTTGTTCAGGGGTGATGCTATGTCGGATCTTCCGTTGGTAACTTATGCTGTTTTCACTGCCTAAACTGCCAATACTTATGTTCTCCGAGCTGATGTTTTCCGAGCTTGGAGAACTAGAGTAGCACTGCCCATCAACACTGTCTGGTTCACTGGTCTCAGAGATATTACTCATTCGCTTTAAGTCCTCTACTTTGATATTGGCCCCACTATTTGTTGATCCCAGTGCACTTTTTCGCTTCCAGATTGGGGAAGCTGAGGGGCCCCTAAGACCCTGCCCATATGGCTTTTGCGGGGTCTCTGGTGGACCATGTTTGACACCTCGTAACTTTACATCAGAGTTGTAATGTAACAGTCCCGGTTCTGAATTTGTGTAGATAATCCCGGATTTCTTACCATGATGGCTGTGTAAATGTTGCACATTGTCCGCAGGTCTGTCTTCAGGAGAGGCCTGCTCCACTCGGATTTGAATGTCACTTAACACAGACGCAGTATCACTTGGGGACTCGGAATATTGCCCTGTGTAAATGTCAGTGGGGAAGGGGTGGGGTTTATGGTGATCCCCAGTAAGGTCTACATCTGAGCCCAGATTGGGGCCCAGGTACCTGTGGGGCGTATGTGGGGTGTGGGGAGCAGAGGATCCAGCCTCCTGACTCCCGTCACTGTGCAAACTGTCACTGTGAAAACTATCTGTGAGAATATCTGTCTCTCGACTCTCCAACAGGTTCTCGAAGTCCAGGCTGTGCAAATCTACGGCACTTTCCACAGGCGTGGCTTGTGGCGAGTCGCTAGCACTGCTGTCATTCATTTCAGGGTAGGAGTTCCTGTTATTGTTTGTCTCCTCTGATATACACTGGTCAGACTTTGACCTACTGCCATCTTTTCTATTGTCTTGACCCTCACATAGGTCTATGTGCATGCTGCGTTCTAACTTCCTCCTGTCTTTGTGAAGGTTTCGACTGCGGTGTGCACTGCTGTCTACGTGCAGCTTCACAGTCGTGTCTAATGACTGCTGATGTAACAGTCTCTGATGATCCGCGAGCTTAGCCGCTTCAATCTCAGAGATCCTCTTCCGGACACTCTGAAATGTTTCCGTAGGCTTTCCTTCTGAACTTTGAACCATGGTTCCTCCCATAATAAGTCGGAGATCACCAGAAATACGGTCTCCCCAAACAGTACTACTGCGTCCAAGCTCAGATAAACGTTTCGAAACCCGACGTTCACCAAAGTTACTACGTAGTTTTTCAAAATTTCTATTCATACAATATTGTCTATAAGCGCGTTGTATAGTTCGGGCCGCACGGCGTGCACAGATTGATCCCCCATATTTGCGCTCTAGCATTTCCACCTGCTTGCCCCGCAGGTCTTCAGACAACTCATACTCGTCTGACTGGCCACGAGACCGTCGGACATTTTCATTCTCGGCACTTTTGAAGGACCTTTGTCGTTGGACACGGTTGTTGGTAAAATTGGACTGTGAACCGTTTTTGCTGTTGCGAGGTGACTCAGCGTTAGAGGAGTTTGAACCGGAACCGTTCCTTGTGCGTAACTGGACAGACTCTTCACTGGACCGAGCACTTGTTACACTGTGAAATGGAAAAACAGGAACTGATGTCAACATGGCCTGGAAAACTGCTTATGTCAAATTCAAATTCTCCCCCCCACCTAGTTTCTGTTAGGCCTGTAAAGTGACTCACAGCCATATGTCCTGAAGTGAATGACTTACATCAGTATGTAAGGCAGTGATCTGAGGCCAGTGTTATTGCCATAGTTGGTAACCTATGAACCTCTAAGCTGTTTAACACATGCCTGCCATAATGTATGACTACACATACTACTGTACTTTTGTAAGCCCTATATACTACAATAACAGTGACTAGGTGTTTTCAAATATCATTGGTCATTGCTGTATACTTCAAGCTGCCAAAAATAGAATACTGATAGCAAAATGAATTAAGCTGGCTACTACTGATATACACTGAACCTGTACATAAACACCTACAGTTATGAACATTGACTTTTTGCCATCAGTTTGCCCATATAATACTTCTACGTAAATGAGTCCAGACTAAAAAAAATTTAGATTATTGACAGCAATGACAGTGATACAAAATATCACGAAAACTACATTTATAAACAAAATGTAGCCTAAAATACCAAAGATTACCTTTCGTAATTAGCTTTCCTTGTATCTTTAGGTAAATCCTATGCAGTCATGAACAATATGAGCATTAACAACAACAAAATTCTGAACGAATTATAATAAATCTATCAAATTCCATGAAGGTACCTGTATATTCAGACTTACAACTTGTGGTACAAGTAGTTATCAACATAAATTTCTACACAGGATGGAAGTGAACATCAAAATTTAGGCTTCTGTGATTTCTTTTCTTTCTCTAAATGTCATACACACAACTGTTTTGGTGTTGCAAAATGTTTTCTTGCTGTTGTTGGTTTTTAGCTAAAGCTACTGAAAAAAGGCTTCACAAACAGCAGTCCAATCACAAACCAGCTGAGGTGTTGCCACAAACAAACAAGACCTGAAGGGCTGATGTAAATGAGAAGCACATGTTTGAAGTTGCCAGTGTATGTTCATGAAGGAACAGTCCAGTGCAAACTCTACCATGTATCTTCATTATGCTAGATGTAAAAGCACATGGAAACGTCTGTATGCTACAGCTTAGTTATCTTCCTATACGTTCTACATGCCCTATCCATGTACTACCTAGCCTTATACACATGTTCATGCCCCACTGCAACACCCTACAGGGCCATGGTGTTACTTACTTACACACGAACCCGATAGGGCTAAAATCTAATTAATTAATGGGAGGCACATTAATCAACTCTGTATGTCGGCAATTTAATATGTGCCCAGTAATCCTGGCTGAGGTTGTGTTCTTTTCCTATCACTACTGATATCAGACATAATGTCCATTATATTAGAACTAGAATAGCACCACAACAGTGGATATATTTCACATCTGTTTCTGACAACAGATTTTGCGTATATTATGACCATTTGTAATGTTAGTAGTATGAAAACTATTCTTTAATCCAATATTTCCATTAAAATTTAAACTAAATCATTATTTTCTAACATCTATATGAAGATGAATAAGTGATAGGGCTTCCTCAAAAGAGGAATAAGACAGCAAAATACTTAGAAAAACTACAACTTCTCACTTAGGATAGATAATACAAAGAGTAAGCACTTTCGATATGAAAAGATTTCTGAACTGAATTATCCTACAATACATCAACAGGATATTTCCCCATTTGATATTCTTATTATATACTGTTCATGTGAACGATCAACTTAGCCCTTGCTACTGATCTTATCAACTTCCAAGAATTTTCAACAACAGATTCACCGACTGACACAAACACAGTACATCAACATCTTGTGATTTCTTATAGTGTATAACTTCCCGCTCTTCAAGTAAAGGTCTGGGTAGGAAATCAATAAAACAAACTGTTCTCTGACAGTAAATATGCCCAACACCTTGAATGCGTGTGACTGGCCAAAAATCATTCAGCGGTAACATTTAAAATTTGTGTTTTTCCTTCTCTTTGAACAATCTGCTTTCTTTCAGCATCACTCATCTACAGGATGGTATACTATATGCCAGCTTAAGGTGTAACAAGTTCTTAAAGAGTTCAACTTCATGTACTTTTCTTCATAACTTGTGACAAATTAATCTGTTTTATACCTTAAAAATTTATGTTCATCAAGGCTCACATCATTTAATGCATAGTAATCCATAAAAAGAAAAAAGGATAAAATTGGTTAAATGTACATGTATTTATGTGCAATAGTCATTTTTGTATGTTCCTTAATACTACTGTACCAAAAATGTCATTACCTAATACCAATGTATTGCTACCACAAATAATATTGCGGCACCTTGAATTTGTCATGCCATTTGAATGACACTGTCGTTTTCTTTGTTCTCAAAAACAAAGATTAATGTGTTGGCATTAGGAAGAGATCACCATGGGGAGGTGTGCTCACAGGATTTTTCTGCATGTGACAAAGGCTCTGGTGACAAGGCTGGGGCAATTTTGAGGCTGCACAAAATCCATTTGTTGAGCCAGCTAGCACCAGATCCGGATCGAGCGACAAGTTGAAATATTCATTAGTGAGGAGTGAGGAGCAGCTGCCCTTCTGAGAGAGGCGAATGTGTGGTAATGTGGAAACAAAAGACAATGGTTGAGTGTGCTTCCCTGAGGGACACCAGGAGAACATTCCACACTCCTCATTATACATGTGCTGGTATAGGTGATGGAATGAGTCAGACAAGACAAAGCTTCTCACCCTGATGAATTCACTGCAAAAAAATGCCTACACAGTTTAAGTCTTTAAATAAAGCCTTGATTATATGAAACTATAGCAATATTCTTTGCAACCTGCAAAAATTAAAAAACAAACAAACAATAAATACATAGTAAAGCATGATGAAATATAAATGTTCAACAGGCGTAAAATAAAATTCCTTTGTGACAACATACCATTACACTCAGCATAATAAACTTCAAAGAAAACTAACATGTCTGAGGCCATAAAATCAGAATTATCTCCAGTATATTAGAAATAAGCATATCCAAACCTAGACAATAGTAAATCAATATGAAGCAACGAGTGAAAACTTACCCTCAAACAACTGTGAATCAACATAAACCACAAGTAAAATCCACAAATATTCATGAAATCCACAATGGTTTTCCCATTAGTCCTAGTACTGGGTACAAGTACCAATCCAGATTATCAGGGCAGTTTTCACCAGATTTGTAAGACCATAACATTGTTTATCAGCTACACTGGTTTCAGTCCTGGGCATGAGTGTGAAGGTATACACTGGCTTCAAGCCACATGTGTTCCCAAACACTGGTTGGCTAGATCACATGGTCACTGGTCAGTTACTTCTAAAACCAACAGACCCAGCAGATAAGCCTCTTCTAAAACTTAGCAGCTTGAGGTGTGCCAGTTATAATAGGTATTAAAAGCCTGTAATCCTCTGTTCATTGTCATCTCGGAATTCAAACTGTTGCCCTCCACTATGCACAGCATGCAAGTACCCTTGTGCCATCATGGGGGCAATAAACACCTCTGCAGGCACAGGCCCAGGCCAATCGCATGGTTCTCAGTCTTCATTCCACAACAGTCATTGGTGGGAGGGACACTGTGGAAGGATGTCACTGAATAGCATGTCATCAATTACCTCAGCCACAGGGACATGATTCTAACCCTATCCACCTCATTTTGTTTTCACACTGAAGCTACAAAACACAAGTAGTGTACTGTCTGACCTTAACAATACCTTCCTCAAGCTACAAATGTCAATCTCTAGCATAAGTGCCACTCACCTATTTACAAGAACAAATCGTAACAGTTCACCCATCATGATTCCTACCACACATCAAAGGCCATAGAAAATTGCTTACCTTGGCTTCCCTACCAAATCTTGTAAATAATCTATTAAACTCAAAATATGAACTTCTAAATGGTGAAATCAGAGAGAAACTGACTTGTATACACTTTGTTGCACTCCAGAATCCAAAGTCTGAGAGGTTGATGAGTAATGATGAGGAATTTACACCATATTATGTATCAGCTAAAGTGTCACACTACATCTGTAGTCACCCTGGTAATGTCCTCATAGAAGTCTGGTGATTAGTCATCCACAAATGTAACATTGTTTAGCAATTACCAAGCCAGCCCAGCCGAACCACATCAACAGTTAACAAAACTACTACGAATTATCAGAATGATGAAAAATGGAATTGATACATCACAGATCTATGTCTAACCGTTATAACTAAATACACCTAGGACAAGCTACTTTGCTTTAGTAAACAACTGTTTTGTTAAAGTTTATTAGCAGGCCATTTACATGTTAAAATATAACACCACAAGGGTTACGTAACAGGAGAAATAGGCACACATATGGCAATTAATATATCTATTCACAAGATTAATGATGTGTGTAGGCTAATCATAATGTGTGTACACTAATCAAACACTTGGTGGTTTTGTTATAAACTTATTAGCACCTTGCTTAAGCACCAGGCAACTCTTGGCTTATCCAATGTCTCAAATCACTCACTACCATTCCATCTCAGCCTCACTGTCAGATTACAAAGTGACTGTGCAGTGAAGGTTTCGGGTTTACTATCTAGTATTATCTACTAAGGACTGTCTAGAAGCTTGTCTGGGAGACAGTCATCCAAAGGCTTTTATCTGCTAAGGGGTGACAGACACATACCATACAGAACATCCTCTGCCAGTAATGTCACCCCAATTAATCTGAGTGGCAAACCACCAGAGTCCATCATCTCTTCACTGCTGGGGTGAACTTGAGGCTTGGCTTGGGTACAAACCATTTCAAGGAAATCCACTGACAAATGACCTCCACAACACACAATGGTTGGAAATACCATAAGAAATATCACGCAAAACTACAAGTTTTTTTACTAAGGATTATATTGGATGAGCCAAAGTTCTAAAACCCTTGCCATGAACGGCTAGCTCCAGAATTAACACACAGACTGGGCAGCCTTAATTCATCAATTTTTTGGATGCCTCTGCTTTATTGCTTTAGACATGGCTTGTCACATTCAGAGCTTAAGGTTTATATCATACTATATGTGTTCAGTGCCTCAGCCAACCAGTCCAAGCTTCATAGAAAAAAATCCTTGGTAAACTGGGAGCCTGCTGATAAGAATATTACACCCTGCCAGCTGAGCACGTGGCAAACAGTGTCTTGAGACAGAGCCACTGAAAACAGAAGGTCATAACATGGTCCTCTTAACAGACTCCAGCATGAGTCAAACTGCTGATTATGTTGTCATAAATAACCCAACAAAAAAAGGTAACTTCCTACTTCCATATGACTTTTAAACAACCACCAATATATTTGGAGCTCTGTACTTAAAGTTATTCTCTTTGATGTTAACCACACCATACTTAATTAAACCACTGATATCCTGTCTTCCCAAAGGATCAATTGCTTTTGAGTTGTCTTTTTTCAACGCTCTTTTTTACATTGTACAACTATTTTATCACCACAGAACACTAGTACAATTATTATGAGACACTTATACCATTAGAAGATATTCCGTTAGACATTGCAACAATGAACTTTGCTACATTGAACACAAGAATTCTGAATCTTTATAAAATTACAAAAAAAGTTTAAAATGCAACAACAGCAGTAAACCACAAACCAAAAAGCTTCTTGAAGCTGTAGGCAACTACAGACTTACACCATGAGAACAATATTAACCTGAATTATGCAGTTTGTTCTCTTCCTCCCAAAATGTTCATTATAATGGAGATTTACATGTACTTAGTAAGATGCCTGGTCGGTCAGGTATGTCCAGACGATAGACTATATACTGATTAAACATCACAGTAAAGGGACTGACATGTCTGTGAGACCAACTCTCCTGCAAACAAGATTACATACAGGAAAATTTAATCAGCAAACAGCTGGGTGCTGGGCCCTACAGGGTGACAACAGCAGATCAAGGCGCCACAAACAGATTAGGGGTAACTGCCAAGAGGACCTTTTAGGAGTTTAATCACTAGAACAATTGACTAGAGGTCAGACAGTTTATCAGGTGTTTTACTTGGACTTGTCAACAATTTGCCTACCCATTTGAGCCTTTCCTCCATGAAGGCTTGGGCCCTGAAGACTAAGCTTAATCTCAGGGGTGGGATGGGTCAGACAATAAACTGGAAAAGACACTGACCACACATACTGATGACAGGGCTGAAGGTTTAATCTCTTAATCACACACAAAGGCAATCAGAGTCAAGACAAAGAGTATCAGTACCACAGATCAGAGAAAGGGCCTAATAATGTCTACACTGCATGTCGATCCTGTCTATTATGTAACCTTATACAGTATATTTAGAACAGTATGTATAGAAAACTACAACTATCACATTCGCTTAAACCTGTCAGAGAATTTAAAAGAAAGAGTCTGAAAATCCCCTTTTACAGGTGATGTTCTTTAAATGCTTGTTAAATTACTGTGTCTATAATAATAATGACCTGACTACATGTGCATGGGTTAAAATATCATGTGCCTCTATATCTCATCAAAATAGGACACAATGTAAATGTATCCCACTGGAGAACATCCCAAGTAAAGGGAAGTGTGCTGTGAAAGGAATAGGGTAGTGACTAACAGGAGACCCTGGGCAGCTGTTAAAGCAGAGTAGTACCATGGCAGCATAAACTAAAGCTGTAGCCTGGCTAGAAAACAAACAGGAAATGTCAGTCCAAAGCTCAGTTCACATCAACCCAAGACATTTACACTGCCAAACCATGATGCAACAACCCACATCTTTGATTTCTGTCATCAGTATCTGTTAAGACAACCCTTGCTTTCCTAGTCTCTTGTACAAACATACATATATGTGTGTGTAAATGGGCACTTTCATTCAGGGCTGTGGTCTCCAATGAGCAGTATTATATTTTAGTCAAAAGTTAGTCATGAGAATTAGGTATGAAGGAGATTCTCTAACAATATCTATATACATGTACAAAAATACATGAAGCTCACATTTTCAATAAACCATTTTTTCTAGGACCAAAGGAAAGACACACAAGCATTGATTTCATTGTCAAATGAAACGATACTTTCATCTGTTTTACAGCCTTTGGCAGCCACAAAATAAGCTACTCCTCATGAGTTAACTCCCTTCAATGATGATACTTGTTTATGTGGAATATTGGTGCAAGTACATTGGAGGAGAGGAACAGTGGACACCATGCCATTTACTTGTACATATATCTTTCTTTGACTCGATCTATGAAGTCTGTGGATCACCTACTCAAAGAGCAGAACTGTTGGTGTGGTAGCACTGTGTAGTAATTGGCATAAGTGGCTCAGTTAAACTATGTCAAGAGACGTGTGCCTCTTCTGAAACAGATCTGCTTAGATCTAGGTTAACACCACCTTACTGTACTATAATTCAGCACAGGAATTTCATACTTATCTGTCACACTTTTGCCTCAATTATTTACTGGTACCGTTCTCCAACCATTGTTGTTACTTAGGATCAAGATATGATCCACAGAATATCATTGAAAGATAGTACAATTTAAGACTGTGCATTGGGCATGTTCACAAGTAGATGACTAATGCTTATTTCAGCAATGTTTTTCTCATCTTCTGTGTCTAATCCAATTTGTTACATTAAAGGGTGATTATTTATGAGTTTATGGTAGGCTAGAACCTGGTTTGGGCCTTAAATGTCAGCTTGTTCTCCACTCATTGGTATACATGCTGTAGACTGTTAGGAAACTGGTCACAAGTGTCAACCTACAGAACTACCTTACTTGACATTCAATGACCCCACTAAAAGAGCACTTGTCTATCCCCCAATTAACCTTGTATCTAACCACAATTTTAACAGGTTCCCTTTAAAATGTCCCTGGTATATTTCAACTGTGAAATATTAACCAACCAGAAGGAAAAAAAATGTGACAGCTATCCTTTCAGTGCCTAAGTATATACATGAAATTCACCCAGGTGTTAATTCTGAATGCATAACAAAAAACAGACCAAGCCAGAAACATTCATATAGAAACAGCTAGACTTGTCAGCACACACACAGGCCAATGCAGTAGTATGATCTGACTCTAGCCATAGACTTTTGAACACTGTGTGGTTCTTCATGTGTATTACAATTGTCGCTATATGCTATAGGAGCTGAATATAAAAAGTTCATAGGGACAGGCATTAACGTGGTTAGTTCTAGGACATCAATACACCCTACACCTACACTTCAAGCACTTATCCATGGCTGAGTGAGTTTTTGTAACATCTGCTTGCAATGAATCTTCCTATAAACAATAAGGCTACATTGCAGGAAAGCCAAATACTGTAGGCAGATCCTAACACATCATCACTATGAGGTCTGGTCAGCTTCTACACAGTAAAGACATCATGGGCTGGTCACAACTACAGTACACCCTGCTGACAGTAGCTACCATACTGCAACAGAAAGTATCAGTCTGATCCAAATGGATACCATGTGGTCTGTTAATGGAGCAAAACATTCAAATGTAAGAGATAACAGATGTGAGGCTCTTCTCGCTTTCAACTGAAACATGATAAATTGAGCAAGTCTCAGTAGTCTAGCTATTGTCATTTTTATTGCTGTATGATGAAATAATTTTCAGTTGATGTCTGAACTCCTTACAGCTTTGTTTTGTTTAATATTGTCTTGAATTTCCTACAACATCTTCTGCTTTGTGCACAAATATCATGTTATCAAAAATGTTGGATAAATCTAGGATGTTGTTTTATTATGTTAATTACAATGGTAAAGTAACTTCAATTCAGTGTCATTTGTACTTTTCCTTACAGGACTTAATGGACTGTCAAATACATGGTAAAAGAAAATTTGCAGAAATATACAGGCAATACACTCCTTTATTGCCATTACCCGTAAATCCATGTGGATATATCAAGACTTTTTTCCTAAAACAAAGTGTCTACAAAGTCAATAAAGTAACAGGACTATTGGGAGGGAAAATAAAAACTAAACATGAGTTAAAGCTTACACATCTTACAACAATATCCCCTCCAATACTGTTAGGTTTGCAGAGAAATAATATGATCTAAAAAACTATTCTATTTATAGTTATGCTCATGGATAAACAGTTACTGCCTACATACATAACAGAGGCACACTTTTAGCCAGACCAGTGGATGCAACGTACTCTTATACATGCTGACTATAAATGGGTTCCGAACGACAGGTTTTGGTGTGCCACACGCATAACCATTAACCTTAAGCTAAAACACATTTTTAACCTTTTCAGAATTAAAAACTTATGACTGGTTAGGATTTCCAGGTTAGCATGACTGGACCAGAGAGGCCAACAATACTAAGCTTATACATGTACATCTAAATGATTTTGTATTGATTTGACGAAGCAAGAAAATGGCCAGTTCAAGCCAGCCATTATATACTAGTCATAATTACTGCTAATCTAATTCTGTCCCAATAATGACATATTGATTCCTTTTCCATATCAATGTACAGGCTGCCCACCTATTCCAAACCTATAATGAGAATGATCTATTGGATAGTCTAAAAATGGAAGTGGATAACCTGCCAGATGGCCCAACAAAATGACTGCATGACTATGCACATGCATGACTACAATTTCAATGAACATTATTTTACACATTCAATGTGGAGATAATACATTTTTAATATGACCAAGTTTATCTAATTATGCATATAAACAGCACCACTATTCAATGCTACAAACAGGGAAGTGGCTAATTTCAGTTGGTGTCATCGTAGAAATGTTCAAACACATAATATGTACACATTGTGGAGAGCAGGAATATCATTATATTAAAACATACTATAAATTAATTCTTTTGGAGTACACTAAATGGCTTATGTATCATATATCTGAACCAAATATTACCACAACCAGCTCTGTGTTATTCTAAACAGAAAACAACTAAAATACACATATCTGCACTTCCTCTTCTGCCACAAAAAACAACTACAATCTTGACATATGCCACATGTGTGTACCTTTCTGGTGATGCATCAAAATTCAATGGTCTAAATCCTGAACTTATATACGTGTAACCTAATTATTATGTATATACAAGTACATGAACATATTTTCAACGTATATGGTATGTTATTTATTATCAGTACTCCAAATGTACAACTACATGTATGTATCAAGGTTCATACATGCACACACCTGTTGAGCATTGGGTTTACCTGAGAACATATTGTGTAAATCTGGGTACACACTGATCTTTTCTAATTTGACATGCATGTATATAATACAATTTCATATGCACACCATACACAGTAAATCCTGACTGTGCTACTTACACATATAAGGTACTTCAGCACTTAAGTTCAAGCCCTGACATCAGAAACACGTGTTAAGGTACATGTTGCTAGTCACATAACCTGCTCTTCTAGAAGACGTCAGTCAGCCTGTTTAATCTGTGACCTGTGTTATACCTGTAGGTAGACTAAGGCTAAAGTAGGCAACCTTAACCTGATATCAGGTGTTCCAATTGTTATTAAATCCAGGTTAGAGCCCTGTGTCATTACTTAGGTTACACTAGGTTAAAAAGTTCAACCACATTTCACAGATGATACACCTTTACACCCAGGCTTGTGTAACAAACATCATCTGAAATAGCTGCATGTATATTCATGTATACTGGTTGTATCCACAGACATGCTTCCATCTGGGCATAACTCGAATTTTGGACATTTTATTATCCCAATAAAGACAACCTTAAATTATATGACCTTAAAATAAATAGAAAAAATGCCATTATCAAAGACAAAAATATGGTATATAATATTTCTTCATTACCCAAATAAACCTTGAAGGCTTCAATTAAAATAAGACTCAAAAGCACAAAGTGAACATCAATAAAAAAGACTCACTAGATGTTACTTATGAACAGGTGTTTCAAATATACAGCAGGTGGTGATAAGATACGTCAATGAACATGTATATATGACATGTGGCTAAGGCGATCTGTTCCGGGCTAATTATTAATTCTGCTCAGGCAGATGTACCTCGTTAGGAATATCAGCTGGTTTAGAAAGGCAGGTAAATAATGTAGCCATTCCAGGCATGATAACTGCATAAGCTTAGCTCTCTTTGAAGTGGCATTTAATATGGTCACGGGCTAAAGAATAATCCAAATGGAACATAGCAAATTAAATCATGTCATTAAATTTTAGTCAGGCATGTGTACTGTGGGGCACAATAGATTTACATTATTTGACAGGGAGGAAGGCTGTTGCTTAGCAACACAGTTTCCTAAACACCTGCTCCTACAAGGGTTTACCTTTGTTCCTAAGCACCAAACACCAGCCTCTTTCTATCAACATATGCCTCCCTTCCCCACCTACAACCTGTCCAAAACAACTATCATATTCATGGACAGCACATGTTAACAACGCAGAGTTTGTGTACCTCTTTAACCAATGCATGCATGTGTGAAATAAGCTGTACTGGCTAAAATAATCAAATTAAAAGACATCCCTGCCGCACGGTATACAGCTGTATCCCTCTGAAAAACAAGCTATCAAAAGCATTCTTCAAATCACTGTAGTGTAGGTCACCAGAAGTTTTGAGAGCTACATGTAGTCCTATTAATTTTATATACAACACCTACATGTAGGTGCTTACCACAGGCACTTAAAGCCAGTTTTTTTTATAGGTTCCAGTCACACAAACAATACTTCACTTATTCAAAAGGTGGATGACGTCTTGTTATAAAGTCACCCAATGAGAAGTTTGTCATGCACGTTGATATTTACTGTCTCCATTAATGTGACAGAGAGAATTATCCAACATCTGCCTCCCTTATTAATGTAAATTACGCATCTATGTCACATTGCCATTTACAAGGATGTTTGTGGGATTTCAAGATGTGAACAAACATAATAATCTTTTTATAATTGCATAAATACCAATATTTCAAGACAGAAAAACGCGTAATTACCATGACAAGAGAATTTTACTTAACAGGCTTCATGCATGCACAGTTGGCTTGTTTACTTAAAATATGTCATGCTGTAATAAAACATGTCCTTAATTACACAAACATGGACCCACTGAACTGAGCAAACTTTAGCTAAAGTCTCAGGCTCCAATACACAAGTATTGAATTACCTGCTATTGAATTAACGCTTGGAATGTGGAGAATTTCTTCAACAATCTTTTGAATTCCTTCATACTGTATAACGATTTTTATTACCTTCATATACACTCAAGATGTTTTGTACAAGTTGACATATGTTTAAGGTGATTATACTACTAATGGCATTTATATTTTGAAATTTGTTTTAAATTTCTAGTCTTAAGATTTACTACATTATTACAGAAAATAAATACTAGGTTCTTTTATTATCTGAGAAAAAGTAAGATTACTACAATGTAATTACCATGTACTTTTAAGACTTCCTCACTAAAACATACATTTACACAATATAAAACCTACAATATACTACAAATGCCAAAACTATACACCTACATATATTAACATAACATACATAAGCATATGTATCTATATTTATAACCAAATTGGATTCACAGCTTTCCTTTTGAACAACAGAGCAGCAACAGCAAAATTTACAATGTATGAAACAACACATCTACTCAACAAAGCCATTATCCAACCTAGACAAACAACAGCTATATTTCTAATGACTTTTTACAGACACCTTTTGTGAGAGTGCATCCCCATCTGGAGGCCGGTGACTGTACAGTGGATGAGTCAATCACATGGAGCTGTTGTTGTCATACATAGAGTTCACATCGTAACATTGACACAAATCTGACACATGTAATAAGGACGAGGAAAATTTTATCATTGAAACACCATTCAATCTAACCAAGATTATCAATCCTACCTTGCTCTGCTAGAATATGTCCAAACTGTGTGTGAGTAGCGATAGTAGTCAGCCATTTTGTTATCCGATCAGATGTGTCAAGGCATAATACTGCAGTTCAAGATGGCCACAAGGCCGGGGAGGCTGTCAGAGAGCAGTTGCCAGCTTGTCTGAGGAATTATCAGACAGGGAGAATTACAGTGGAAAAGGAGGGCAATAATGGAAGAGTTAATGGCAAATAACTGGGAGAACCCCAGTCCTATAGTTGCCCTTTGACCTTTACCACGATTTCAGCAACTCTTGCCTATAAACCCTTGTCACTGTGTCGGCTACTGTCAAACATGTAGCACACAACATCATGCAATCCATGTTCAGGGTTGGCCTAGTCCACTCGCCATTGTTATCACAGTGGTCTGGTATACCCTACATACATAGACACAGGCACACACAGAGCTCTATTGTTAACCACTGGAGTTTACCCCATATACAGTTCAAGCTGTCACTACATCTCTTAGCCCAACAGCCAGCTCTGGGTAAGGTGCTGATCATTTACCAGAAGGGGAATCGAAGAGCGATTATTTCTGGCTACTTCATCAATCAGTTGAAGGCATTCCCCCCTACAATCCATGCAATAGGCTGTCTACAAGGCCAGTCTGTTATATCCATCCAGCAGTATTGATGTAGTGCTGTGTCCCCAGTGGAAGTGTTGGGCCTAGCTCATGCCCTGATCCATAGGAAGCTAGAAAGCTATTGGACAGGGATACACATACTACTGAGCCTGAACAGGGACATGCAGTCCGAATCCAATCAATATTTCAAGCTGTCTGTGTTTGCCGATGCAAAATTCATTTCTCTGCGTATCTGGTATCTGCTGGCCAGTCTGCTACATGTGCAATGGAGTGAAGCGGAGGAAGTCACTGGTGGATGTAATGGTCTACACTGTTACAGAACTTGTGCAGAGGACAAACACAGCTCTTCTTGAAGGCAGCATCCTCAACAGAAATCCAGTTGGCTGTCTCTGTGACTGCTGACGAAATCCTTGGTGTATTCAACTAATAACCATGCTTCACGCTTGACTGATCTCTACATCGGCACAAACTGGTTGAGATTTACATGCCACAGACAATGTACATGTAGAGTAGAGCTGAGTACATGTGACCACAGGTGCTAACCACACATTCCTGGAAAATCACCACAATATTTCTTCCTTGTTTCAAGTTCCTGGTTGAAAGTAAGCCCAGCTCTTTACGTGTAGATTGTAACAATGCAGTAAAATGTATCATCAGAAACACAGATCATCCAATTTTCTACAGTACATCTACTATATTACACTTTGAGGAAAGAGTTAGGACCAACACTGACAGTGATAGTAGTTTACTTATAATAATAAAAAAAATAAAAAGCAAAAAGAAAGTTATTTTATTTTCTCAAAGTATAATTCTAATTACATCCAGGCATAAAATATAATGCTTGAATTTAATATGCATGTGTATATAAAAAAGGTATGAAAGTAACAAAATATATACGAACACAAGTCTACATCCAGGGAGTTGTTTGAAAAATATACTTCCCGCCATACACAATGTGACGCATGTGGGATGAATCACTGCAGATTAGTTGTGTTTCGAGAGCTATCATTTGGAATTTGATTTGTCAAGGCCAATCTGTCAAGCTGATTTGAAACAAAGGTCACTGAAGGATACATTTAATTACACATGGCAACCAGAGATTACTGCCACACAGAAAACTGAACATCTGGCCTAACCAGCATTAAGTCAGGGTGATGACAGATGAATACACCCTCACACTGATGTTGCCATAACAGTAATGTGCAACAATATTTTCAGATTCTACATGCTATTTCAAGTACTTGTACATGTCACTTGAATGGGTAGTTCACAAAACTGATACGTAAGATTTTTTTGTTTGTCCTTTCATTACCGGCATGCCCTTACATAAGAATTTCTTCCGTGAGTGATAGAAAATATAACATTTCACAGAAAAAAGCAACAAAATTTTACAGTAAAGTATTAACTGTAATCATACAATTCTGCAAGTAACAATGTAACTGAATCACATTATACACCATAAACAATCAACATTACCTATATGTTTGTCCTATCTTCATAGAAGACATGAAATGGGTTCCTCTCTCTTAAAAAGTGGATCAGTTGGAGGTAAATCTCCATATATGTTCATATACACCTCACACCTTAACTCTACCCTGTGCACTACACACTGCTTTTCTTTCATGTGTACAACACGGGTTTAGCAACGTGTTCACCTACAGACATGTTAAGAAAGTAGAGGCCCACCTGCCCTTAGGCTGCACCTGTAATTATCTGACCCATGGACAGTGTCCTCAGGTACTCAAGCGAGGAATGACTTTGTTGGGGATGTACAATAGTATACCGCCACTGATGCCTCAAGGTATCACCCTTGTTGTACATTATCAGCTGTGTAACAGGATATATTTAAATAAAGCTATCGATTCTAAACAGTTTATACTGTTAGTCAGGTGCTCCGTTACTATAATCGTGCTGCATACATGCATCGGTTTTTGTTTGATGCCATGGAATAACTGTAAGCTAAGCCAGATTAAATTCAAGTACAGTGTCATCTGATTGATATCCTCTAAATTTTTATATCTGGCGCACAAAGCTGCCGTTTCCAAATGCTGCTGTACGGAGCACATATGACTCTGTTGCATAAAATCTAAAAAAATTCTAAAGACATTAAACTAACACAACTGTCACTTTTAGCTGTTAGATATTTATCAAATGTAGTTAAAAATGTCATTCAAGTCACCTTAAGTTATGTAACAGTAACAATTATTCAAGCAATAGGGTATGTACAGCTATCAGCAACGACAAGCAACTCAATCATGGAAGTGGCCAACAGACAGTCACGTTGAAAAAATTAAATAAAAGTATATGATATATATACATGATATGTGTACAATTCTCCCCCCCTCCCCCGGCCCTGTGTTGAGAACCCCAACTTTGGTTACAAATTTCCACGTTTATATCCTGCCACAGCTTCTAATATTAAAGTTCATCATGTCACTACTCATACAAGTTCTAGAAGCAAACAAACTGATGTGTACCTGTATTTCTGACGACAAAACAGGCTCCTCTTTCGAACAATGCTGGTCCACACATGGTTTAGCATGTTCGCATTTCTTCTCCCAGACAGGGTCTGGATAGGGACATCATGTGGATGGTGGAACAGAACGGGTGTCACACATCCAGGTGGGAAAGGTTATTTAAAATTGGTACAGCTACCCTACAACTGTACCTACATGTACACTACATATATGTAATGCCGCAGTAGGTCAAATGTCAGGGTTTCAGACTGACTGCAGACACATGCATGCAGTTGTTTCACTTGCTGCTGTTCTGCCTGTTATAGGGCACCTACAGTACCTGCCACCAGGAAACACTTCACATTGAACTGCCTTTGGGCCTACCTGAGTGAGGCAGGTGATCTGCCAATCAGGTGGGACAACATAAATACATACAATACCTGTCCAACAGGAAGGGATTAGTTTAATGACTGGGTAAACTGTCCTCAAGGATAAAATAGAAGATAACCAAGCAAGAACTGTTATTATAACAATCCAATACATCAAAGGGCAGTCCTGCTGTTAATCAATTAACCCAGCCTTAAAACCTCTCAAGGTATAATTCCACTGCCCCAACACTGCCTTAAACTTCTCCTGACCCCTTGTCTTACCCCCTACCTCATGGCAGCCCTGTTAATGTTTCCCCACCCCAGCATGATCTAACACTGACAGGCTTATCTGTGTCCCCTCCCTGGTCCACCCACTTCGGACACACAGTGTAAACCAGACTGACAATACCTCCAGTTAACAAAGCAATTAAAAAACCCAACTGTTACATAAGATGTATAGCTTTATCTACTATTAAGGTTTATCTGGTCACAGTAACTGTTAGGTAAAACTGATAAAAGAAAAACTGCTTGCCCTTAACACCTGTGTGGCTTTATAGGCAAAGTTTGCCCTAAAGAAAGTCACTATGCCCCCAGTTTGCCCAAGGTTATCACGTTGATCTACTCCAGTGGTTATTTTGATCACCTATTTACAAGGGTTAATGGGTCACCTCACAATTTCTGGCCTCAGGTAAGAAAGACCACATCTGCCAGTGGCCATCTCAGTTATGTTTCACTTGCCACACTCTTGATGGAAAAAAATAGATGGAGTAATCAATCAATCAGTCTGTCTTTCTGTCATGCTGATAACTAAGTATTTTAAGCACATAGATTACCACACGTCTAGTCACCACTATTACTTTGAAGAAAACGTTTCTAGAAAAATAAGTATTCCATAGGAAAAGGCTGTGTTAATTATTGATATGAAAGCATTATACTCATTGTAGGCAACTCAAATGACTAATTGCGATTATCACCAAGAAAAATATTGAACATAAATGATATATTTATATATAATATCACATCTATTCAAATGTCTAAGGTCTCAGTATGGGTGAAAAAAAAATAACGACTTATGTTTGAATGTTTTTGATTTATTCAACTTACAGTCACCAATTGTTAAAGAGCAAAACAACACCTGCTATGTTGATAAATACAAAATGTATCACACATACATAATAAAAATATTATATTTTATACCATCATATTAAGTTAAAACTGTTTCTAAATTCAGTTACATGTAAAAAGGAAAGTAATGGTTCTTACGTTAATATTTTGCCATGGCAAAACAGCTCTATACTACTCTGCACACCTAAGTAAATTAGAGGGCTAATCCAAGGCTGATGATCATGGTATTCTATGAATTAGGATTAATTGTACTTGACCTATTTGCCCAGGTTACTAATTCCTACCTTGTTGATGAGACAGTCTGGTGGGGAAGGCAGCAGACAGGGATTCCCCACAACTCCACAGTTCTTCCTCGATCTTAGCACTTTTCTGAGCACATCTTGGCTTGCCTTGTACTAATATACAGACACACATAACCCTAAGATGCACCTTGACAAGTTCGCCTGTAGTCTCAACTTTTTTTTTTCACCCCCACTCCACCCAGGGTGCCTGCTGTTTCAGAGATAGGCTTACAGATTGTGGGTTCTCTGGGAGGCCGAGTTAGAGTAAAAACAACCCTATTGCCTCTTCTCGGGTTTCCTCTGATATAGTGCAGGCAAAAGGGAAAGCTGTTTGTGCTAGGATGTAGGCATGGGCAAATCACTGGTACAGCACCATATCATTCACACAGGCTTTACAGCTGCTTTCTACACCCTTGAACAGCTGGCACGAAGATTACAAACAACTACAACTGCAAATTTACCTATGTTTCACCTATGGACACAGGCATAAAAAGTTACCTGGCCGTTCTGTACAGACTGGTTGACTGCAACATGTACATCAGTGGAATACATATACTACAGTACAGAAACTGTACACTAGGCTACCCTTACATAAATATACCTTTAACATCAATAACTACATAATTAACTTTTCTTACCTGTTGCAAAAGCAATGTTCAGCACCAGCATGAGCAGGATATTCATAGGTATATGCAAGAAAACATGTACAGCTAGCACATGTATAGGTCAGAAAGTCCTAAACACTGTCAATATATTAAGACTTAATCCTCTTTTAAAAAAAGCAGATCAGCACAAATTATTAGTAAGGTTCTTTATTTAGAGAACATACAGGTCCTCTGGATCTAAGATACACAGTTGATTACACTGACAGCCCGCCAAAACCTGCAGGTCACCCAGCCACCTACAGTTACATGTTAAAAAAAAAAAAACCTGTCCTTCACCCATGACTGATATTGCTATGCAGCCTCAAGCTTAAATGCCTTTTCAGTCAGGTCTATTAATTTAAAAGGAGTGGTTACTATAACAACGCATACATTAAAATATGAGATTTCCTCTACACAGTAATGAACAAAAGGTGTGACCTAATTTAAAGTATTCTTTTGTATTGCTATCACTGTGTGTCAACACATTGTCATACACACTACAAACATGCAACATGGATCAAATCTTGCACAATAAAAAAGGATAGAAAAGAAAATTTAAAAACAAAAACTTAGGCAAGAGTTCTGTGTCATGTCATGAAATGTTTTATTACTGTCAGTTTCTTAATTTGCATAATCAGGGGACTGAAGTCATTTTCATATCAATTTGAGGTCTATTAAAGTATCCTCCTCGTCTGAAAAATGCTACAATTGTGCACAGGAAAAAATAAAAAGAAAAAAAATGTCACCTCAGGCTAGACTAATGCGCATGCACGAGCACTTGACAACATTACTCACAAGTTAGTGTGATACAGAAAACAAGCTGAAAGAGAGAAATGTTGGCCAGTACACAGACTGTAAATATGGTAATCATTGTGTCCATGTAGGCATAAACCACATTAGGGTGCAAATATACAATGATGAATATCATACAAGAAGTCAAAACAGTACTGTCGTGCAGTACTTCCAAAACACCAAAGAAAAAAAAAACCTGACCAAAAGACAAATATCGGTACCTCGTTGGTTTTTCCCACAGCAGGTTTACCAAGTAGAAAATATAAAAGCACAGGTAAAGGTACATGTGTATGCAGACATGTATACATGTATATATATATGTATGCAGACTGTCACATAAAAGTCTATTGAGGGATATTAAATAACCCCATGACAGTTCAATACAAGCATTTGAAAACATATCTCACACGCCTCACAGGATCTATATGTGTGGTTACAGCATATACAAAGTCACATCTAAATCCAAAAGCATTTTCTAAGCGCCTTACCACTTTTGTAGGTTGTGAAAACTGTGCATTAAAATTCATAGAATATGCACATCAATAAAAGAGCTGGCTAAGTGCAGCATGGTACATGTACAATATAGCCATTCTGGTTAGAAACATCTTTTAACGGAGTTCAAGTGGTGGTGATAAAGTCAAAGAGTTGTCTCCCCTACCACAGACAAGAATTTTATCAGAAGCAGCAGATGCACTGCTAACCTGATTTCTAGATGTTCATGTAATCACAGATGATGTTTGAGACGAGCTTTTTATTGTTCTTTCAATTTTTGCTCGTACACTGGCTAAAACCAGCTGAGTAGAGATCACTTATTTGTACTAACAAAGGCAACAGTGTACGTATATCCATCAAATTGAAGGTTCCATTTCAACTGTCTGCAACGATGTGATGTAATACTGGCTGATCTGAGTTTACTCTCAGTAAACAGAAAAATTCTCACTCTGCTTAAGAACAAACACAGCCAGGTATGCAGCAGCAATCCCCAGGTCTACATGCCTACCTGAGAAAATTTTATCACTTTAACGATGCATCAGGTACATGTGGTATTCAGCAGGTGAAACGGGCCACCTCACCCCCAAACCCGATCTACATTGCACAGCATTGTGTCCATGTTTAAAATAGTAACTGCAATAAAACATGGGAAAAAATCTCCCCATTTATTAGCTGGAGAGATACTGAAAGAATTATTTGAGCAGGTGAGCATATATTTGTGTTTTTAACCACTTTTTGGTACTGAAGTAATCTACTTTCAAAAAAAAAAATCAAAACCATCTTTCTAAAATAAGCAGAGCTCCCAGAATCCAGCAAAATGAGCGATTTAGTCAAGAATAAAATTTACATCATTTACCATATTGTACCCTTTTTATGTATATCTCTTGAGAACATATGAAATTCTTTGTCTTTGTCATAAACCTAAAAATTTGCCCGTATTTACCTATAAAAATGGCCAGTCAAAGCAGAAATCATTCCTATGTTGCCTATCTTTTAATCTTTTAAAAATCATGAAAAAAAACAAGTTCTGCTGTCAAATACTGGCAAATACTTGTAGCTTTCTCAAACAAATTTACCTAATTAAAATGTTGCAGTACACAAAAAACCAAAAAGCTTCAGGAAGAGAACACCTCTTACCTGTCGGGACATTGACTGAGGTAGGATTAGCATAATTTGACCACTGTATCTCCTGATACCACAAGAGCATGATTTCCTAATCCTCACCATCCAGACGGTTATGTAACTCACTGTGAAGGTTGTCTCAGCAAACACAGAAGTCTGACATCTCAGACCATGGGTTTAATAACACTGCAGATACCTCAGAGCCTTTCTGAACAACTATGTACATGTAGATGGGTTTCTGCCCACGAAGCACACAGCTGGTTCATCAGACCGAGCTGTCATTTGCTAGGTCACTCGTACCTCAAACTCACCTATACAGGTATAATCACGTGACCCTACAAGTGAGATGACGTACTCTAGGTAAGTTTCTGGTGTACAGGAACGTGACAAAAACTTTCATAGAGTGTTTCAGATCACCCTGTGAACAGCTAGTCCCCCATGGTGCCAATGAAGTGGTTTTAATTGAGGTTAAAATAGATCAAAAACAATCTTTTGTCTTTTTAACTGTATTTCCCTTCAAAGGTCCGGTTAGACACCAATGTCACTTTTTGTTATTTATATGGATTTATATTCATCCAAGATAGGGTTCCCTGCAGAGTATACGCCCCTTACTCCCACATGTACGGTGCCCTCATTATTCTAAAATTAATGATCTGATGCTGATTTCATATTATCCATCTACTTGCTTGTACATAAAGTACCTCCCATTTGAGGCTTGCCCACCATAACCACTAAACTATCAGTACATGGGGACACAGAACAAGCCATACAGAGTACACAAATTCACATAGTACTCATTTTTCATCTAAATTGTTGTTGACATCAAAGTAAGATTACACTAATTTTTTTTTTACATGATGTCAGTTAAAACTATAGTTAATCATCACAATGAGATTAATGTACTAACAGACAAGAACTGTATATAGGAAGATGCAATTTATTATTTATTATTACCAAGTTGTGAGGGCTCTTTTTTTTTTTCCTCCCCCTCAAACAATAAACAACATCCACATCCTTAACTATCAGACAGGTAGCGCCAGAGAAATGTAATAAAAATATTTTCTTTAGTGACTAATACAGAACTGTTACAATGTGTCTCAGCTTGATAAACTTTTCCCCTCTTGAGAAATGCACGAGTAAAAGCCAACCTTTTCCTGATCAGATTGTTAGGATGTCAGCAGGGAAGATTATGGACGTGATGTCAGACAAAGTAAAAAAACACATATAATATAACATTACCTTCCAACAATGTATCATAGTTTGTCACAAAATAAAAAAAAATCCAACAATTTCTCTTACATTTTCTCGTGGTCACAAACATGCTCTTGCATGCTCTAATTTCCTATTTATGACAACCATTTGACTCCAACATCTCATGTGATCAGTATTTTACAACACTTTGTGGGAAAATTATAATTAATTCTTTTTTTTCAGACAATGAATAGTATTATTATGAATATAAAATTGATGTAACGGATTGCAAATTATGGACAGTCTTATTCTGAAAACCAGTGGATGAATTGTAGGATAAAAGATTTACTGTAAGGCAATACTTACAGACATCATTTCTCTTCAAGAAATGTTGTCTTGAGAATGGCAAACAATAATTTTCTGTTTTTAAAGAACTTTAATTTTTTTGTGTATGAAAGGTCAACTCAATATGCCACATCCACATTTCAAAAAGGTGGACAAAGTACACCCTGTTGACAAACAAGTAACTTTTCTTGCTTACAGCTTGAAGTGTTTGGTTGTTTCTACATGTAGTTATCGCCTGCACTGCTAATAATAGCACAAAACAGTTAATGTGTTATTTTGAACATTTTTCTGGAATGTTAATTTTGTGTTCTAAGAATCGGTAAACACAATAAAGCTATGCGAAGGGAGGCAACTGCTCAATGATGGTTCTACTAAGTAATCCTTCACATGTATGCTGTACTTTATTCTTCTTACAAAATGTTTTTTCCCCCCAGAAAATTGGCTGTTATAAATGCCGGAAAATACTATACATTCTCAAATATGAGCACTGCTTCAGAAACATGGCACATGTTCTTAAGGAAAACAATACAACGGAAATTCCATAAGGGAAACCAAACAACAGAAACAATGAAAAAAACTATCAGACATACCTGTATGATTATTACATGTGCTGCACACAACATACTTCAGATGGTCAACATTTCGACACTTAGTTTAGCATAGATGTCAGTAAACAAAGTAGTCCTGTACACATTACCACTATAATTAGTAATCAGGGCATTCTTTGCATATGAAGCCATAAACAGCCCATCATACCACTGTCGTCCTGCTGATGAGTAAACAGTGCCAACAGCAGCTCACCTATCCTTAACGAAGTTTGGGAATCTAATGAGGATACATCCTGTGTTGGTTTGAGTTATGTGTTTCAAACCAAGCCAAAATATTTTCTTCTGACAGGTGAATGTTTTTCAAAGATCTACTCAATCTTGCACAACACATTGCCATTAACAAAGGAAGCCACTAAAAGTTTTACATTCTCATAGTTACGAATACTTGTCTAATGGTGCTCTGTTATAAATCTTCTTTAGTTGTTCAAACCAAAGTTTAGTAAATATCACAATTTCAAATAAATCGTACAAGGAAGTCATCTTGAGGTTGCTAAAAAGGAAACACAATTTTGTATTTTCTAAGACAAATTATCCATTGTACGATGTAATGTGAAAGAAGACATTATCATATCATTATTATATTGTACAGCTATGTATTTCATCACAAAGAGCTGGACCACTTCTCCATTCACTGCAGGAGTCACCAACAGAAGAATTCAAACATTTAACATTTGTTCTACATGTAGCTATGTGGGTATGATTATTTAAGCTTAGAACTAATAATGGATTGGTGTATTAACCCAAGTATTTTAATGATTACGAATGCATAGTTATAATAATGATTTCTATGGTATAAGATAATTCAAAATCCTACAAGCAATAAAATGTACATTTATTACAAATTTGTACAGTACCTGTATCTTCACTAAACCAGTAAATATCTTACCTGTGGAGCTTAGGTGAGACTATGAAACACCTGTACCCAGGTAGCTACAGTTTCCTGGGGTTTTGTTTTAAGGCCATCCAGTATCTACCCACGGATCTTGACATTTCCTCCTCAGTTGAATGTCACATTTTTTTTTTAACTAGCTGACAACTACTGGCCCCTCAGCAACTAGGAGCTAATGGCAAAGTTCCGTGTTGCCTAACAGGTGTCATTAACTAAGCACTAATTATAGGTGTGTCAGCAAACAACCCTTATCATGGATTTCAAGAATATTGTCAACAGGTAAAACACAGATTCAGAGGTGCTTGTTTCCCTTTGCAACAAGTGCTCCTTTAGCCTTGTCCACCGCACCGTGCTTTACTAATCTCATTTAAATTCACACCTGGATACAAATCTGAGCTTTAGACATCAAAACCAACATACCAACACACAGGGACAGCTGATGATGGGGGATAAAGGAGCTGTCCGAAATGGCCCAAGTCAGAACACCTTTCTTTAACCCTAGGGCCACAGACTATCCACAATGTTTAATCTGTGTTGACTTTGGCTAGAGGCTGTTTCTGTTCATTCCATGGCCTTTGTTCACAACTGCACAGGTACTGGTCAGTCTGGGTGAACGCAGGTGTGTATTCCTGCTACAAACTATCTCTTTAAACTTTCAATTTCATCTGTTTACCTAAACCCAAGCTGAACAGGTGAAAATGCACATTATAAAACTCCCGGGTTTGGCTCTTAAAAAGGGATTACAGGGTAAACAGACTATATGCTAGATACTAAGGCAAATATGCATGTATGAGTGGACACAACTGTTGCTACTATTTCATATTCACTGATATAAGAATGTGAGGGCCACAAGGTGGGCTAAGAATATACAGTGGCTGATGCCCAATAAATGCACATAAATGTTCTATATTATACTCTACGCACATAATTACACACAGCAAAAGATAAAGCAAACCCAAAACATTCAACGGTTTATTTGCCCTTCTTAACAGAAGGAAAAAATGTTGTTGGCAAGAAAAGTCTACCCACAGACTAGCAAAGCTAAGTTCTCCCATGTACTGTGTTTGCCAGTCTAGTGATGGCAGAGGTAGGACTATTTATATAAGGGCACAAGGCTCAGACATAAATAACTCAGGTTGTCAAGGACTCTGATTTATCCCCTGTTCAAAAGAGATGTCTGCTCTCTCCAGTGTAGAGCACTTTCAGGTGATAACCCCTTAGCGTCCCATTTACTTAACACCTGCTTACATACTTATACATGCTTGATGAACGTGTAACTTTCATAATTGCACAATGCAACATGTTAAACCAAATTAAAGCCTTGCATTAATGAGTGTGCTATCACAGCCTTAGAAAAGAAACCTGTTCTTTGACACAGCTAGATAAAGTCAATTTTAAAATGACAGCATTATTTAAAAATGCATTGTTTTGATAGATGTGTTCATTTTACATGTTAATGGGAAATGGTTCAAAGTATACAGACATGGACAAAAGCTTACCAAGAACTATAGGCAAAGGGCTCTCCACCTGCATGGCAATATCAAGTAAAGTGACAGTCATGCTAACACCTGTTTCTACCTCAGCCAGGTATGAAACATCTATATGTGCCTGATTATGTAACTTTTAACTTATCACCTGATAGCCATGATAACACAGGTATTGGGGGCATGGGTGCAGTAAAAATAGTTCAATACAAGTAATTTAACAACTTACTTTTAACAGAGCATTTTTTTAAAACGTCAAACTTTTTTTAATCCTGATATTGAGATCAAGCAGTCTCCTGCAGAGGTAGAACATTGTTACCCATGTCAGACATCATCCCTAACGGCCTACCAGTGAGCTCTGTACTCTGTTAATAATGTACAACCTCCTATTTATTCTCCCAAACTCTACAAGCGGAAGAATATAAACTATTTTAAGTGCTTTACAATGTTTGACATGATAAGTTCATAACAATTCTCAAAAACATGTATGTCATAAAATATAAGCACAAAAATTTGTTAAGTGCTTTTAAGTGCATTAAAGGTAAATGTCTTTGAAGATGTAAAATGAAAGGACTTATATACCAATTAATACTGGAGAAACCAAAGCACTTACCTGGGCTGATCAATGGTAGTTAGAACATTGTCATATTCTCCAAACAAACTTCTTACATTCTATTTATCTTTCAACACAGACATTATAATGAAATATTTCCACGTATTGTGATCATCTTTTCACGAATCGAATTGTATACTCATGCATATATACATTCTATAACATCTGGTGCACTTAAATGTCACAAGAGATCTTGGTCATTTCTTTACATGGGACTTGAACCAGGAGTCACACAGCAGTGTGCCAGGCAAATCACACCAGGTAACTTGTCCCTTGATTACCTGTACGCATTACAGAGTATCCCTTAATATGTTAAGTAAGCTCCAAATTGGCTCGGAATGAATAACCTACACTGTGGTACTGGTCATAATAACACACAACCAAACCCCTTTGGTGTCGCTGTGATAAATCTGGTTATACAATATGCACACTTACACCCAGCAGCCAATTTTAATCTCCAGTGCTCCAGTAACGCCAAAGTGTTCTCTCATCAGCTATAAATATACCTGCAGCTGAGTAGTAATTATGTTCCCATTTCCTATGCACATGAAGAGAGTCTATGGGGAGCAGAATTAAGCACTCACATGGAATTCACAAGAAATGTTTTATACAGGAATTCAATTCCGTGAGCAGGTAAACTGAACAGATGAAATCACCCGCCAACAACAGCGGTCAGTGAACGAGCCTCACGGCAGCAATGATCAATGATATCCATTTCCCACTAATGAGTCCACCTGTGTTATCAATTGCTGCCAGGTAAAGTCAATGCTTCTGATAGCATGATATTGCATTATGTCACTTCACCTGAGGAAATGCGCTCCCTGTACTGGTACCTTAACTAGAAGCATTTACATAAATTGTTGCACCTGTCTAATTTTTTTAATGACACTGATACTCAAAATTAATAACACAGGCACAACTAGGTTGCTCTGTTATGCAAAATGTTCACAACATTCCATTTTCAATAAATGCACATTCAGGTATAAAACACAGATTGCCATCTTTCTGTGAGGTGGGCATTATGCTGTGAGTAAAATCTTCTTGCCAGAACTCCAAACTTAACATATGAGGAAATGCTGTAATAACACATCCACCCTGCACAATATAAATGCAAATGACTGAACAGCTTCAATATCGGTCCTTTTTCTCCCAGGTACATGTATTATACTACAAGTCCACAAGAGAACATGTAAAATTCCAATGTGATCAAGATCATTTTCAACGCAGTGAAAATCAGGTGGGCATGTTACTTGTGATCACACTCTCCAACAGCAAGTGTTAAAAGTGTTTCCCATTTTTACTTTTTTCTTGATGAATTTATCTAAATATGAATACTGGCCATACACCAGGTAGTTGTGCTGTGTACAGAGAGCAAAGGAAATTGACATAATCTAACAATAGAAGATTGATGACTAACCATACCTGTCAGGTGTAATGATAAAAGCAATCACCTGGGACAATAATGCTTGAAAAAGACAGCCACTGACAAGCGAACAATGGCTAATTGATTGAAATAAGTGGGTCTTATATTATCAGGGACGCAACAGAAGACCTTGTTAAAAATGCACAGACTGGTCAATTCCCATACCAGAATCACTCCAGATATGAATTACAGTGACATGCATACATAAAAAGTCAACTACACTGAACACTAAATTTAGAGACAGGTCAGATATGATTGATTGGAGTAATGTCATGCTGTAAAATTTATCGCTTACATGTATATCATAGCAGTGAGGTTTATTCGGAGTGTATCTGACAGATCGCCTGACTTTATGCTGCAGCCAAACCAGCAAGAACTTGATCATGAATGCAACATCATTCGCCAAGAACTATGTGACTGACCTCGCAAGGACCCCTGAGACCGAGATGAGATTCATTACACCTTTAGTTGAATTTCCTGTTAAACAAATACCAGCTTTTCAAATATAGGGTTAGCATATATCAAGCTTTAATGCATTTAGAATCCAAAAATATGTTAAAGGACATGATTTTTACAAGAATTAATTTACAGAACAGACAAATTTGACATTCGGATAAATATATCACAAACTGTCCCTTATCATTAAATTAAATATTAAAAACCATTCATAAACTACATATATACAAATGCACTGAAAGAAAAAAAACTCTATTTATCTAGGGAATATAAACAATGGAAACTGAAATGTCAGGTCTTTGACCGATGCACTTACACTTACAAAAAATAAATGACATAAAACTAAAATGTGAACAAAACAAAATACAATACCTACTGTCTAGACTGCCATTTTTTTTCTAACTGTACAGATGTATGACTATCCTCATGAAGTGTTCATATATACATTTATTTTTTGGTAAATAATACAGATATTGTATGGTGCACTCAAAATAATTCCACATATACAGGTACTTCTCACAATTTTTAACAAATATTGAGAAAATAGGATCTGTATGAAAACATCAAGAAAATGCTGTACAGTTTTGCTCTACTGTACAGACAGGCAAACAAAACATCCAAGATCTGGATTTTAATATGTCTGGAGCAATTCTTGTGAGCACTTAGCCCATGAGAGCTTTACCTGTAGGCTATTTAAGGGCAACACGTTCACTGTACCTGAATATAAATACCAAGGTGGATGTACTGACATGTATGCAGCATAGTTGCCTGTTGACAGAGGCACACCTTGCTATTTTACCACTGAATACAAAAATCAATGCAACTTCTGCTGGAGAATATACTTTCACACTGTTCAATACTAAAAGCAATAAAAACAATGTAGAAGAAATATTTTAAACTACAATATGTGCACAGGCTCTGTGCAATGTTTATATCCCCTGTATAAAACCTCACACGACTAAAAACAAAAATCAATATTCCCTGTTTAGACCTTCCAAAATGGGGCTGACATGCATCCATTGTCAAATTCATGCATAGTGTCAAGTATACATGTACATACCTCTATACATATATTATATATCAATATATTTTATATCCAAGATAACATTTCATAAATACTGTACAACTATGTCAAAAATCTGCAGATATGTGTATATTACATTTAAGTCTAAAACAAGCAACAACTCAACATATTCAATTATGTCCTACACAGCCAGAACTGAGCTTTATTTGAAGTAAACATGTTTACCTTTCTTTTTTCTTTTTTTTTTTTTGTGGTTAGTGTTAATTATCTTCTGTGTATGAAGGTATTCGTTCACACACTTTCCAACACATGAAATCTTGTATAGTGAATGATCTGCTTGTAAACAAGCGTACAATTATGTCTGAGCACACACTAACGTCACTGCTACAGTCAGGTGACTCTAATGACAAGGTAAATGACCTGTTGAACAAAAATAAATTTACACCTTGATCACAAAGTTCTAGCTGTTAACACTACAAAATGACAAGCCTTACCATAAAAACTGGATTTAAACTGCTGATTTTCTTAGAAAAATAAATAAATAACTAAAATGTGATTTTCTGCATTTATAAAATAACACCATCTCCATGCACATGTGTAAGTAGGCCATTAGCAGAAGCCATTAATCCTGTCCTTTTAATGGAAAGCATTGCCATGGTACTGCTACAGCCACAACACCTGTACACTGTAGGCTTAAAATTTACATGTACTGGAACCTACAGCTACATTTAAATGGTCTAAATACACTGCAGTAGCATGAAGTCTTTATTTAAACCTAGTTCACATTTTATATGTAGTACTGAGGTTGAAGTACTTGAAGGTTTTGGATGAGTGGTAAGTCATAGTGTAAAACAGCTGGAATCACCCACATCCTTGTACATGTTTATTTCCATATAGCAGCCATGTAGCAATATAAGAATGTATATTTACATGTACATATTCAAGTAACTAGATGTTTACATGTACATAAAATAATCACACTGCTGGCAGGATATTTACTTAACATGTCAATCATGCGGACAATTACAAACAGTAGCCCAACACTGTCGACATTGTCCACGTAGACATACAAAATATACAGACATATATAAGTGTATGTATCTGAAGCTATGGTCACAGTGACATGTACAGCCCGGTGGATAAAAATATAATGTTACATCAACTTGAATGAGTACAGCATAAGCATCACTTTAATTGGGGAGAGCAGGACCCTGAACCAGACCTTCCCTCCCAATGCTGTGAGTTACACCTGATTTATATGCATAGCTCTATTTATTACCAAGAGTCATTAAAACAGACCAATAATGACTCATGAATATGCATGAAAGGCTTATTTAATCCCACCCACTCCACCAGTTCAGTTCATTAGTTGTACATACTGAATTAGCCTACAGCAATCATGACAAACATAAATCATGCTTTAATCAGCAACAATGGACATTTGCGCATCTTTTATTTTTTTAGCTATAACCCTACAGTATATGTTTGGCTCCCACAAAAACATCAATCAGTAATAATATCATGCAGTTTCTCTTTCCTTTCTCAATCAATAGAGAATTTAAATGAATTTTTAGATGAAAGAAAACAACTATCAAATTGCAAAGTATCTTGTCCAGAGTTGTTGTGAGGCATTATGCACGCTCTCTCAAAATGCCCACCACAGATTCACTGTTGAAGCTGGTGAAGTGAATGAAAGATGTGTGACAGGCGTAAGATTTAACCAGGTAAACGGTTGACGAGCAAGACTGTATATTTTACCTATATGTATAATACTTATTAGGATCCTAAAAGATAAAATACTGTACAGCTCTCACCTCTTTTTCTTCATGTCTTTATTCCGATGACACAGTAATCCAGCCATATTGATTCGCTCAAGGAAAAACGACATTAAAACCGCTAGCTGATATGCAGGTGTCGGTATGATTTCGCACCCAGTCAAAGTGTACAAAATGTAGTGCGATACTGCATACTCGGGAGGCTGTATGTTTTATAACATACTTGGATTATTGCACAAACAATCCGGCAATAGCATGGTCATGCCACATGTGCAGGGCAGACATAGCTAGGAGAATGGTAGCACTAACAGCAACATCCAACAAGCTTAGGAATGAGCCTGCTTGTTACATAAATACAGACACTGATGTTACCATCTCTCAAATTTCTCTTGGCTGTCTATTTTCTTCCCTCGTTTGCCGTCACCCTGGTTTACAGACCTGCGTCTGGCACGTTGCCATGCAGGAACAGATGTACATGAAGCAGGTAGGATAGCTTCAACCTGTCATTGGCCAATCTGGTAGATATGAAGACGCAACCGCATGATGCAGGAAAGCAGAAATGTGCTGCTGTTGTTGCTGCTGCTGCCAAAAAATGCTTCCAATGCCGATTTCGGTTCAGGTTATGGAGTCCTTCACACAAACATTCAAATGAGAAACAGCAAACAACAACCACATCTCTTAGCTGTCAGCCTGTTACAGGTGCCATTGTTGCTATATATTGTATGGAACACACCAATACCAGATGGTTCATGCTACACCACTATTCCTCCACCCTCCTATTGTGGCAGCACAGGTCAAGGGATAGCGGTCAATGGCAGATGACCAGCTCATGGTAGCCTGTACATCGTAATGGCTTCCATTAATTGGTAGATGTGGACTGACCACTGGGCTATCCCACAGGCAGGCCTGAGCCTTAGACAAAACAGCTGTTTGCCTAGTATACCAATCAATAATCTCTCAATGCTGTGTGTAGGTATACACATACATCTGTACATGTATTCATTCTGCATCGACTAGCACACTGCAGGAAGACACACAAACGCGTGCACTGTGGTACTGTACATACCAGTACCCACACCAGTATACATGTACATGTGCATAAGCTGCTGTTATGAAGTCACTAAACATGTATGTATATAAGTATTTTTATAAGGCTGAATGTCCTGTGCTAGGCCTGTGGGATTTCGAGTGTTCTAGTCATGGGTAAAAGATAATGTCAGGCATAGTTAATCACCCATTATCTTCTTACAAAGACTGTCATAAGGTCGCTACATAATAGCCGTCGACTTCACCAGAACGTTATGATACACAGGTATACATACACTTGTAGAACTATAGACACTTCATAAAATGTAATTCTGCTTTTCCTAATTTATTACACATCACTTTATCATTGGTGTACATGTAAATCTTCAACCTATTAAACTACTACAGCACTTTTTTGGGTGGAATTAAAGCATACAATTATTATGAAAAAATATATATATATATATATATTTCTATCTATTATATAACATATGTAAATATTAATTTACTAAATATTAATTAAATATTGAAGTTAGAATGATATCATGTGTAATCTTCTCAGCTGTTGGAGACAGATACTGGGATTTACCAGCCAGGCCAGGAACACAATGACTCAGCCATTATTTCAGTTCCACTCTGGTGATACATTACATAAGTTATGTTTTAACACTGCATGTTCATGCATACCAATCTAGACTCATGCAAACAGTAGAGGCCAACATATCCATACCTCTCACACATAACAGTATTTGCTGCTATATCATTTACATCTGACTTCGTCTAAACTAGGGAACTATATCTTCACCACAGTTCATAACAGTTTAATTTTTTTTATTTACTGATACATGTACTGCACAATCTATACACAGTTACCTGCAGTGTACTACACAACTGTCAGAAGCAAACCTTTCATGTTCTTTAGTCTTCACATGTAGTTATCTCCCTTCAGTGTTTATTCACTGCACAGTTGTCTTCCCCTTAATAACAGTGGAATTCTGTCCACAGAGTGCAAAGTAACACACACGAAAAAAGTCTTCATGTAGAATAAATATTTTGACACTGATTTCATGCCATTTTCAAGAAGTGCTTTACAAGAACAGCTGGCAGATACTGCAACTCAACGCAGATACATGTATCAAGTGGAAAAACGTCAACATAGTCAATGCAAGATGCGACAATACTGTACACAAAGCTGCATTTGTAAATATACATGTGGCTAAATGTAAGCACTGAAAAGAACACTGACATTCTGCCACACTTTTGGGTCTTGCTGCTACATGACTTTGAAGTCAAGAGGACAAGACATCTCACCATTCACCAACCATTTTTCTAGAGATTGCCAAAAGTAAATAAGTTAAAATTTCATAATGGTTTAAATGTAAATGAAATAAATTATCAAAGTGATCATATCTACATCAAATTTACAGAAGTTATTTACGACTATGCTTATATAAATTGAACACTAAATTTACCATGCAAATGTAAATTTTAAGAATTTACAAAAAAATCCCAACTATTTCAGATCTGCTAAATTTTATGAACATAATAAATGTATCTCAAATGATACACAGTTCACACCATTTTGCTTTGGTCCAAAAACAAAGCGTACGAAAATAGTCTTACAGGTCATTGTATCTCAATTTTTTTTTGCATGTGGCTTTAACACGCACCTCAAAAATTTCCTAGCTATGACTTGTTGTATGATCTTTTGCTTCGTCCATCTGCATTAATAGGTGAAGGCTATTTGCATGATGTTCTAAAATAATTAAAATGAAGTGCTCTTCTTGACCACCCCCCCCCCCCCCCAAAAAAAAAACAGTGAACAAGGATGCAAATTTTAATAGAGACATGCACAAATACGTAGAAATGTGAGATTAGAAGAAATCAGAATGGAGATTAACTAGACCAAAATAATGTTGGGTGCATGGAGTCTGTCATAAATGGGCATCATAACTGATAGAAATACTATCAGGCTCAATCAGCACAAATTGCTGACATAATACATAGTTTGTCAATCATGCCACCTTAGTTTCAGGAGGATTCACACCCAAGTGAAGAGTCTTCACCAAGTCATAACAGGCTGTTTTTACAGAACAATGCTCATATCAGAAGATTATCAAGACAAAGATCAAGGTCTTTGGGTGTCAAATCACCATTTCCTGTCATGCACAAAACACAGCCATTACATTGTTAATTATCTTTCAGCAGAACAAACACAACACAAACAAGAAATAGCTCAGCTTAAGCATTTCACACTGATGGAAACAGCACAACCGTTTTTGTGCAAACAGTTTTACGTGCAGCAGTGACTTCCTTATTGAACCTGGAGCTCATGCTCCATGCATTTGAGACATATTACATGTACCCTTTGCAAGGAAAATTTTTTAATAGTTCAGATGTCACACTACACATCCATTATGTAACAAACAACTACTTTAGACCTTCAGGAAGCTGTCTTAGCTTAAACACTCTTTACATGCATCCTCTTTACTAAACATGTAAATTATAATTACATGTTAAATAATTTGTCAAATAAACAACTAAAACCAAGACCAACAATGTAACTGTCATCACGATAAGACACATCTAAAAAGATACCTGTTTGATCGACAAGGAAATTATGATGATGTATAGCATATCCCCATAACTTATGTTTGAACAGCAAGTTTACAAGTATACTATAAATACAAAACAAGTACATATTTACAATATGTGTTATTTTTTACTGTATTGTATCATTTCCTCTTCATTTGCATTTCTGTGCTCAGGTAAGCTAAAACACACCTGTACTGTCAATAATCTAGCCATAATACAGTATGCCAGCACACTGGAAGACATTAACATTTCCACCTGTTCCCGTCACCTCTGTGGTTTATTATTAGTAATTTCTTAACCTAACCAAAATAAAAAACACATTTTGATCTTCAAATCTGGTAAGAAAAAAATAACATAAGTACATTTCTTCCAATCAAAACATAAAGATGGTAACCCACATTAACTGTGGACCCTATTCCATAATAGTTATCTGACCTACAACAGGTTTCTATGAAGTCATAATATCTCCAGTTCCTAAGGCGAACTGCTTGTGAACATGATGCATTCAATATCCAATATATACCTTCAAAACCCTTTCCAACAGGTACTGATAGAAAAATTGAGGATCTCCTCAAATGATCTTACCTGACAATGTATACATCCTCTGCTGTTGTGTAAGTTATAACGCTGTCAGACACGGCAAGACTGCGTTTTTCCGAACAGCATCGAAATGAGCACAACAACTTGTGGATTTTTGCCAGGCACCCCACATGAAATTCAGACTTGACAAAGCCTTCCATAGCTCAGATTGTAAATATATGTAAATATTTAGCCTCAGGATACCCTCTCCATTGCACCGTCATTTCAAGGAATTACATTTACGATTCCTTGATCAAATTTCCTGCAGTTGACTGGATGTTTCGTTAATGAAATAAAATCAACATCTTTTTTCTACTCTTTACTGATTTAGACCCAGTAAACATGTAAGGTTTGGCTAGGGCCATCAATCCAGGCTGAAGCTGAATAAACTTGTTAGCATGGCAAACTGATTGCACAAGAAATTTGTGGGTACAGGCAAGAATTCAATTCAGTTAACAGTCTCTTTCATCATGAACTGTCCACCCCCTAAAACACAAACGGCAGACATCCTTTCAACTCTCCCTGTCACAAAACAGGCTCTGTTGTTGTTGTATGCACAATAGGCGTGTACTTGTGAAACATAGCTCTTTTATTCTCAAACTGCAGGTTTCTGTTGCCTGGTCAATGTTCAGAAATGAGGAAACACATAGTTTCCTTAATCTAACACAGCTGACATCACAGATTCAGAATCAAGCCAATATTCAATTCACAGAGCTTTTAGTGACTTACACAGTAAGAGTGTGAAGCATCTTTTAAAAAGATCTCCTATGAATGAACAGTTTGCTTATGTGCTGATCCAGAAGTTCTACCTATGAATAAAAACCTATAATGTTAAAACACGATGAACCACGTTAACACAGGTAGTATGGTCTTCACCTCAATCAACAATATCTGAAATTTGGTCACAGGTAATCCATGCTCTCTTCATACTGATAGCATGGCCTACTTCCTCCAGTTCCCCTGTTAAAGAAAATAAAACAGTGGATCTCCAACAAACAGGCGTAGCAAAGAGGCTTGGGTGTGTTGACTTAAAGCCATAAACACTGTCCAAGGACGTTTCTCAGCAACAAATCTTCTAACCGCAATTCAGATTAAGCGCAAGTCATCTTAGTTCACAGGCTGCATGCCATCACACAGCCAGAATGATGACAATTTGGCAGAGTATGAGCCCACAGCAAGTAATGCAAGGTTCCCAAGGCTTCCCAGTCATCCAGCAGGAGGTGTCATGAAGTGACACCAGGGCATTGCTCCAATGTCCTACATTCAATCCTTTCTAACCGCAGATACTTTGCTCTCAACTTCTGAAAGGAGCCATAGTGGCATTAAAGCTGTCGTCAGCCAACTGTCGACATATGCACCTGTAATTCTGACATCAAATTTGGTAATATCCCTTGTCTCAGGTGAGAATTTTAATGCAACCTATATTTCCAGTGAATTTTCCAAGAATCCTACTTCCTTCTTCGACTTCACAAAAAGTTTCACCTTAATTTTTCTTTGAGTGAGCAGCAGGTCTTACTTTTTAGTACCTTGTAATAATTTCCTTCTTCTGCAAATCTACTTCCTGACTATAGCTGACATCAGCACATTTCTAGCTTCTCTCAACTTAAGTGTTGAGGTAATGGTTTTCACAATGTTACATGATAATCCGCTGAGTACCATTTAAAACTGCGTACAAGGAAACCAATCAGCGAGATCTGCCATTTCACTAGAGCTGTCGAGTATCCAAGGATAATTTTAAACAGGTTTATCTCCCATAAGGCTTGAGAGTAACTTCCGTGTAATATCCTGGTGGACACACTTTGTCAAAGTGTGACAAACATGACTCTTGTCCATCCTCAAACAACAGAGTGCAGTGTCTGTCCAGAGTTGTAGACTACAACTGGCTCACAACGAAGACATTTTCAGAATCAATGATTAGAGGTGATGAGCTGGCCTTTTCCCTGCTGCCTCAGGCTATTACATGCACTTTATATCAATGGATGCTTTCTGCTGCAACTCCACGAATGCTGGCTTGGTCATCAGGGACAAGGATAAGTAAAACATGTATACATACAGATGTATATGTATACCTCTACATTAATCCTGCTTCCTTTCCTCGCCCCTTAGGATAGTATTAACAATGTATACTTGTGTACCTACATGTTGACGCCATACCAAACTTGGCAACATTCAAACTGAAATCCAATAACGGCGCACACAGAAGTCTCTGGGGAGGAAACAAAAACAATGGTTGGGTGCCAGGTGTGCCATTAGTTAGATTGTCATTCCAGAGCCTACAAAAAAAACACTTGCCAGTAAAACTGCATGGCGCAACTGGATTGCTACACACCGACGTCAGTGCATCTAGACTTGTACAAATACAGTGAGATACACTAGCCCGAAGGCACCCAAAGTCTCCTGTGTTAGAATCAACAAGCCGTGGAATCCAGTGGTTTCCTTTTCAGCTGGTATGACGCAATCAATATCCACTGACTCATTGAGTAGGGTTGTGCCATTGGAACAGGTGATAAAGGCATGAGTGAATGGGGAAAATCTGGAAAATTACTAGGGTCAAAAATGTTACCATAATCTGATCTCAAATTCCCATCAATACAGTATTGTCTGTGTCCAGAGTAGATTGGCAATTATATCACTATGTTCACCAGACCTCATTTGACTGATACTGCCCAGCATGTATCCCGGTCATGGTGAGTCTGGCAAACCACTGGATGCCTATAACAGGGACAAGGAAATGACCTCTAGCAATCCTTAGTCTTATCTGCTGTGACGCATCTTTCATGACATAGCCCACTGAACCCTGTATCAGCTTCAAACATGATGAAATAAAATGCTATAAACACAATGAAAAAGGAGAACTATTTTTAAAAAAAATTAACAGATGTATGTGTGACTCAGCATTTTTCAACAACTATCAGAAGTTTTAATGAACAAAAATTAACATGTACACATTCATGTAGCCTTATGCTTTACAGGGGACAAAAGTTTTACTCAAGCAAGAAAATAAAGAACATGCCTCCTGCATAGAGATGTACTATAAAAAGATCTGAAAGATTTTAAATACTCCGTATTATCACATTCCTTGCACAGATTACATCTTTATGCACCTTGAACTTCTGTCCCTTCAATGCAACCTAGTGTAATCAATAATAGGGTGTGTTTGGCAAAGGCAAGATTGATCAAAGCAGTGAAAAAATTGAAGCAGAAGAACTGTACTAATGAAACACACAAATGTTTATGAAAGTAGGTGTAGCCATTATATGCTGGACACTGTCAAGGAACAAACAAGTACACAAGCAGATGTTTTGTCAGGTAATGCTTATCGTATCACATAAGCAAAGACTGCTGAATAGGTGTTTTGATAAATACAATATATATATTGAAGATATTATCTTACATGGAGGGCCAGCAGGTGGAGAGAAAGTCAACTGGTGAATAAATATTCTTTAGTCATGGCTACCTTAATGGTAAAAAAAATACAACAAACGTCTAACTTAAGAAATTTGGTGCATCCATTGCATTAAAATATGGAAACCACTATGTCTGAAACCACAAATAAACATTGATGCAAACTTCGAAAATAAGATCAGCCAAACATCACAATAGAACATACAAGGACATATGGAGCTGAACGAATGCCATCTCCTAAAAAATGTAAATAACTGTCTGAAGCTCAGCATGAATAATTTAGCAGAAAGAAGTGAACGAGCACACACTTAGTGTTAGTTCAGAAGGAACTAACACACACATATCATAAAAGCTGATTTTCCAAACCAACAGTCAACTGGTTAAAATAAGTAATTTACATGTAGATCATTCATTTCTTTATGAACATATACCTGAAAACCAACACTACAAGCACCTTTCATCTCTAAAAGCTTATAATAGTATATTTGTACATTTCTGAATACATATTCATGCATAATTTGCGTCCACAGCAGATGAAAATAATAACTGATATCTCAAAACACTGTTGCTGTTTGTAAGAAAACATTCCCCAAGGCAACCAACACAGCCAATGTATTTCTGTGTATGGTGGAGGTATTGTGCCAACTTTGCAGGGCTACCTTAAAAATACATGAACAGGCAAACAATGAGGACTGTTCAGGAGAAATGTGTACCTAACACAAAGAGCATGTGACCAAAGTGTGTCAGGCAGAACATAAACACTGATGAAGAGCATAGTCTCATGTTTTCTATTAAAAAGGTTGCTACTATGTATTTAAGTTGTTTAACGCATGCAAGATTTCTATTAGCATGATAAATAAATATGTACAAACATTAACTACACAAAAAATCTATGTAATGAAATTAGAAGGATGTTCTAATTCTGTGCATATCACAGTGAGCATGAATTAGGTTGAATTGTTCGGGAAAACATTTCTGCATGTATTTATCAGTAGGTATAGAACCCAGATTACATGAATGGCTTCTAAAAGTCTGTCTGAAATTATCTGCTCAATAACAGTTACAAGCTAACTTGAGACCTCTCCACCTCCCTTACTGAATTATACATGTCCATGTAAATGTATTTCATGCTACATGGACCTATTACTGTAAACCATGAATAAAATCTTGTCAAACACAGGCCTACTGAAGGCAGGTAACTCATGATTCTATATTACAATTCATGCTTACCTCCCTTGACAAATCTAGCACCCATATGTTAAATCTATAACTATAAGCTAAATATATGACTATAAATATACATGGTCCCATCCAGTTCATCCTTCCCAAGTGCATCATTTCATGCATATCCATAATAATCACACATGTTAGGAGACTACCTTTGTAATTTTTATAAACTTTCACAACATTCAGTACATCTGGCCTGAAAGATCTCTCTTATACACAAGCTGAAGATAATGTATCCCACACCTACATTATTTTTCAGCATTTAAATTTTTCAAATCAACATGTGTGTTTTGAATTTCTTCTGCCTGTGCTGAAAGAGCTCGCAAATCTGATACAGATGGCCAATAAACATAATCCAGGATGACCAATAAAAATGGCAACCATGCAAAGCTGTAACCTTGTTGCTGCAAAGTTAATACAACTGAATTAAGCGGGAAGGTGGATATGGGCCAAACTTTACCAAATTCGGCATAGGGTCGGCACCCTACCTCTTTGTAATTTCATTTTCAATAATGTGAAAAGCATTTACGAAAACATACCTTCACTTTGACCACTGAAAACTTTGTCTGCCAGGACATTTACATGTAGCTCATATGGAACATTCATTAGCTAATTCTACTGACCGATTCACTCATATCAGAAAAACAGGCGTCTTTCCAGAGAACAGAATCGATAGATTTGGATGGTCTGTCACAAAGAGAATAGTTTCACAAAAACAAATGCTTTTGAAACAGAAGAAAAACAATTTGCAATTTGCATTTTTTTTTTACATGTCGGATTTAATTAGATGTATACTGCATAAAATAAAATATAGTATAAACACTTTAAAAAATGCATACTATTAAAGTATATCTAAAAAGTACATACATTTAAATAGCAGATTTTGGTTCATCAAATGTACTCTTCAATCTTGGACAACTTAAAACAAGAGGCACAAATTCTTACCTTAGAAACATTACGAGAGCAGAATGGACACCATTTACATGTTCATCACTTTCCCAAGAAACAAAGAAAGCTGTCTCTACTTCCAAGTCAATGGAGTCCAACAGAAAACACTCGTGAGACAAACGTTTCAAGACCTGTATAGGGAGATGTATACCGCCCTAGACAGGCACGTCTCCTAGACAAGATGCGTTTGACACATAAAGCATCATAAGGCTTCTCACATTTCAAAGTATTTTTTTCTACTAAACATGCTAGTAAAAAAAGTAACAAATAACAGATCTGCAATTACATACATGTAGATGTCTGGGCTCTAACAGAAATTGGACTTTCTAATGTTTTTTACAATGTCTTTTGGTGTTTTTACAATGTTTTAAGTACATATACACTGCATTACATGTATATAGGTTCAGGCAGGAAGAAAATGAACTAGCTAAAGGGAGATAACTAGGCAATGTCAAGCATTAATATGTGATACATTGTGTATATATGTATATAAATATAGATACAGTGTATATGTTTATGCTAATATTGATGATATTTTATGTACAGTATGACTGTAATTCTTTGTAACATATTTATGAAAACAATAAAAGATATCCTTTCACATCTTGCAAAGGGAATTAGCCTTTGTGAAAATTCTTTAAAAAAAACCCAGTGATTCCTTCACCAAGAGGTTATTTTCTTTCCATACAAGTGAGATAACACATTATTAGCTAACTGAACTTTAAAAAATGTCTCCATTAGTAATGAATATTGAATTAAGCCTCTGATAGCTCAAAGATTTTAACCTGGAGCTCAGGGCATGCCTCTCAGTCCGGTTCTGTCTCCCAAGCACTGCATGGATTCTATAAACCTAGATGATGAGACTGCTCTTTATCTCAGCACCCCTGCTGCTGTAGTTTACATAGTACATGTGAAATGTAATCTGGGCCTGAGAGGGTGCCTTAACCTCTTGTTCTCATCCACTAGCTTCACTCCAAGGATGTCATTCAGCAGACTTGTAGACCTCAGAGGGCCTGCAGTGCCCCCTTCCCCCTGAGCAGACAGGCTATGTGCATGTGTACATTATGATGATGTTTACATGCATACACAACGCATCTCATGCTCCTAAAACTTGTGCCTGTGCAATATATGTATATGGTTCTTTATGAGCACCACTGGTGATTTTAGTACATACGTCATAAGGATAAAAGTCCTTGAAAACTAACAGAAGGCTTTGGCCCAAAGGTTGGAAGTTTGAACACAAGTCACATCTATGAATGTAAACAATGACTTTTACAATAATGTAGTACATCTTTCTCAACAGTACCTTATAACCAGACATTTTCTGTCCTTCAGCCCACTATTTCTTTATATAAATTGTAAGACAGTGCATGATACTTCATCAAATGTACATGCTTAGGAGAAAGCTTGTAATTCTAAACAAATGTGGATCTAATTTTAAAGCATTCCTAACTAAATTGAGTCCTTTGGATAACTTCCACTCCCACTCATGCACATGTATTTATTATTTCCTTGGAGGTAATTACTCAAGATTGCTTAACAGCTGCAAACCCTTGGTTATTTCAAATCTCACATTACCATATAAGAGCCGTCATGTTGCCTACAAATAATTCTACATGCAATGGCCACAACTGGCTAGGTATTGCTTCAACAAAGGGAGACTACTCTGGCCAACTCTGATGAACATCTAGTTCTTTGCTAAAGTATATAATCACCGTATACTCTGGGTTACTGAAATCTAGAGGCTATGGGCACAGCCCAGATTTTTCCTGTAACTTAACCTGGAGAATCCAAAGAAAAACTGGTGTGGGTCACAGGTTTTCTTCACCCGTTAAACCTCATACTATATAGGGGAGCAAGAAAGGTTAGGCTGGAGCCCAAGAGGCTGCTGTCATCTTTATCTCATGGTGCCAAAGGCACCAGCAGGGGCTTAAAGATGTATCATTTCAGGAGACAAATATTTGTGTTCATGCTGTAGACACCAAAGGGTATGGAGTGAGAAAGGGACAGAACACAACTGCACAGAGGATGTTGAAAATAAAATAAGAAAACACCTGATGCTATGTGTGTCAGTACAAACTTGTATTAGCAAGGATTGTGCCATTAAATCATGGCAATGGTATATAGATGCATGTCTGTTTTCCTCACATTATAAGCAGCATTCTTTCTCCTTATGGTAAATATTCGAATTCAATATTTAAGTCATTTGAAAGTGGAACTGAAAACTATAATAGAAGCTTAAAATAATGAAACAATCATGAGATACAGGAAGTGGTTTAATTTGTATAAGACCATCACATATTTCCTTCTTTTGTAGTATTTAACAATACATATGATTTCTATGCCAGAAGTATCTCACAGAAGAGTTAGTCGGTCAACCTGTCTTTAAAAGGTCTATGTACAGAACATGTGCTAATCAAATAGATATATATATATATATATATATATATATATATTGTCCATTGCCTAAGAATTCAAGCTTTTACTGCCTCTAAGCATTTGGTTGCTAAGGGTGGTATTTCAACGACTTCTTCCAATGAATATAATTTTTGTTTATTGGAAAAATACTGCTTAAAAGAGCTAATTTATACACTGACACGACCATCTAGCTGTCCCAACTGTTGTGATCTCCATAGGAACCTAATAGCACTGTGCCACTGGGGGTAGGCTGAAGGGCACAGAGATTCCCCAGTACCCCTACCCCAAAAGGGCAACAGTCTGTGACCCAAAACAGTCCCCTTATCTGCTCCCTGCACTTCTTGTTCCCAGACACAGAAACCTAACCTGATAAAGGCTGCCTTGAGCAGTCTGAACAGCCTGGACTTCCTTCATCACTGATAAAACCACCACCCTGCTTTTGTTCTGTTTTTCTATATTTAGTCCCTTAGTCAAAGCAGAATATCAAAAAGGTTCAATGACAATGCACCTCTGTCTCCTGGGGCTGATTATAGGAGTAACATTCAACCAGATTTAAAACTTCATTTATGATTGCACATGTACAACATAAACAATATCGAAGCATTTAACTGACTGAGACTTCAGACAAGGAAGTTTTGGCATCTCTTTGAGAAATGTAGAATTGTGAACCCAGATTGATATAATAAAAAGATATACATTATATTTATCAATTAAACAACAAATCAACAACATTCATTGGTCAAAATGGAGAGAAAACAAAAACTTCTGCATGCAGTAAACGAACACAGAAAACAAGGAAGTTACCTCAATTTCGAAAAACTGAAGTGTGGCATGATAAGTAAAGCACTCTTTTAATGAAAAGTACAAATAATTCATGGAAAATAAAATTATGACTAGTCACTTTGCACAAAAAGGTAAAAAATTATTGCCTATAGACAGAAGATTAATTTAAGGGTTAACTACAAATCCATACATTTGTAGAACAATACAACTGATCACCATATATATACATATACACCTATAGCAAGTACAGGCTTGAAAAGCATGTGATTCATGTACATGTACATCGCAGTAGCTACTAACACTAGGATAGAAAGAGGTTGGCATGTATGAATTGTGGGGGCTGTCATTTCTTCACCCCTAAAGGTACACCTACTGACAATGAAAAGGCTGGTGTTGGAATAGCTAGTACCCACCTTAATTAAGCAGATTAATCATGACTGACTGCAAACTAGCCCACATTTACACGTACATCACCCGATGCATACGCCATGACAATGTGTACATGCAGACAGGTTGAGATTAACCTACGGTTCTAGCTCATCATATTCTGGATTGATACTATGGTAAAGTTCTTGTATTAGAGAGAATTCTGACCTGAAGAAATGAGGCCTTCAGCTATAACAAGAATGAATTTTGTACTTATTAGACATACTTTGTATTATGAATGTAGTACCTAGCATGTCTATGTTATATCTTGGTTATTCGATTATACTGTACCACTAATGTTAATGTATAATTGTATCATTTACTACTGCAGGAACACTGTCTGAGTTTATTTTTCATAAAGGTTACAAAAACCTATTTCACCGAAAGCCTTAATCACCACATCAACCTAAAAATCTAATTTCACTTTTAAAGAGAATTTAGATTCTTACATACTTGTACCAAATTGTCATTTGGACAATGTGTGACTTTAATTATGGTGTATTGTAAACACACAAAAATGCTATAGGTTAGCCTAAGCTAAATGTACTAGTCCACTAGATAACAAATGAACAACACAACCTGAGGATCATCAGGTTTACTGTCTTCTACTACACTGTATAGCTAAATGTATATGTACCCCTCAACAAGAAAATGGGGTATGCAGTAACAGGTGCTATGCCCCAGTTAATCAGAACACAGCATAGTGATCTCTGGGACTGAAGATCTTCAGAATAGTGTTTGATTCAACCCTTACTGAATCAAGACTTAGCAAAGTGCAAACAATGTCCCAGGTAAGACATGAGTCATCTTTCAGTCATCTCCTAACACCAGCACATCTTCCTTTTTTCGCCTGACCAGATAAGATGTCATTATTTGAGAATAACATATCAAGAATGATGAAATGCAAATGGTGGAATGAAATGTTGACACAATTGCCTTTATCACATGGAAAACACACATACGCATATACATCCTGATCCATAAAAAACACTACTGTAACTGCACAAAAGCTTTGAACCTTCAGCTTACTGTATACACTAGCCAGTGTGACATATATATGTTACTTGCCCATGATAATGATTGTATGGACAAGTAAAATATCACCATGTTTTATAATAATCTTCAATCTGCATATTTCTTCCTTCATCAACTGCCACGTGTCTAACACAAAAGTTATGGTAACAACTATTACAAAATACAAATGTTTATACATGTAGGTGGAGTTTGAAATGTTATTATTATTACTTTATGAACCACATCTATACACAATCATAAAAGTATGGCTCACTAAAATTATAGTTCATAATGTCTGTTCCTTAGCTTGTACACGTCTACAAGTATGATGTATCAATGAAGATTGTACAAATTCATCTTTTTCATTTATATGAAAACAAAGACTTGGATATTGTAGCATATATTTGAATGATTCTCACACAATGTGAACCTAAAACTTTGAATGTGCTTGTTCAAAGCAATCCAAGGCATCACTAACCATAAAAAATTCAGGAAATTTTTGATGTTCACAAGATGTATGTGTAAAACACACAATTAACTGAACAATCCCAATTTTTCACATAACCCTATCAGCTTTCTTTGAAGCCAAGAAACCGAACTGTATCGGATGTTTTTCTAACAAAATCACAATCTTGCTAACCCTGATCCCAGCTCACTGTGCCAATGCCAACATTACCACAAACAAACTTGGTCTTAACTGCAGAAGAAGATTGAGGTCAAGTTCAACCATGATCAATCATTCATACGGCCAACACTTCCCTTAGCAACATAGCAATTTGTAGACGAAACACGACAGTGAAACATAATCACATGACAGTAATTAGCGTACAAGCACAAGAATTTTGCATTTCCTTAACCTTGCCAAACACGACCTTCAAAATCGGGCATGTTTTGACCCAACAAAAAAAATGTCATTATCTGTACACCTTCATTCAAACAAAACAAACTTGTTTAACTAATTAACAGTGTTAAAACCATGTCTGAATATCAAATTCTTTAATAATAAACTAATAAAGTCTTCGTCTTTATGACTACAGTTTAACATCATTTTCAACATAAATTTGGACACAAAGCTGAGGTGAGAATGGGTGAAACAAATGACAAGCCAGCAATTAAAGCATGTTTCTTAACACTGAAGTGGCCAGTACTTGCCTTTCCACTATAAAGTGTCAAGTAAGAGCAGCATCAAAATTACCAGTATAAAAGGGAATGCTTTCCCAACGTCTGCAGAAATATGGATTTAAACTTTCAAAGTATCACAAAATTGATCATACTATGAAGTTTATAAGTTAACCAAAAAATGAAACAAACCACACAACTACATACGATCTTCATACAGTAAATTAAAAACACAGAATCTTGGTCCAATCCAAATTTTTTGATTGAAAGTGCATATCTGACAGGTTATCACTAAGCAACCATCTTTTCTATGGCCATGAAACTTTTATGGACTCTTTTACCAAGTTTTATACTTATGATTCCGAAATGTATAGAATTCAGCTGAGATTTTGAAATTTACCCTTTCTTACTGTACCTTTGTAGGGCCGATTCCCTACCTTAATATGCCAGGTTCTCTACCCCCAAGATCAAGATGACCTTTAATATTGGGAGACATAAAGACGCATCATTCCCCATCATATCCTGACTACCACACTTAAATATACCGCTGTTACTTAAAATACATGTAGACGTTTTTGAAGGCCAGTGCACATGATGTACCAATGCTCCAAGCTTTATTGATGATGGGTTCATCTACTCTAAACAGTGTAAGAATGAACCTTGGCATCTTCAAAAGATAATACTGACGTATCATTTTGACATAATCAGACCTATTAAACAAGGATACATGCAACTTAACCTCAATAATTTTCTGCTCCGCCAATGGAGTGTGAATGACTGATGGTGAAAATATTCATGCATCACACATGAGCAAAGCACTAAATTATCCGCCATTTAACCTAAACCTTCCACTCTGCACATACATGTATGACTTGTATCACTATCTCAAATCTAACAAATCTTCCACATTACTTCAATGTTAAAACAGGTTCATCACTTAACACAACACTGTACATCCTATTATTCTAACCAGAAAAAATTTGAATCAATAAAACAGAGTACAATGTGGACAGTGCACCCACTGAACTGCGTGAGATGATTTATAGCTAAAAACGCCAAGGCTGCTATCATAAAAATACATGCAGTGTTGTTTTTGATAGTATCCATTTTGGAAAGAATTTTGTTCATAACTCATGATTAAAGAGGAAATTTACGTAAAATTTCCTTTAAAATTTTAAGAGTGGGTCAAGATACAGTACATACTTTTCATTTTTGCCAAAGGCTACGTAAATTTCAATAAATTTTTTAATGAATTATTCACTCAGAGGGAAAACAGCTACATATTCAAACAAACCATTCAATGAAATGTTAATAGTTTTAATGACTTTAAAGAGAGAAGGCAATAAAAAATATTTTCTTGAAGTGTTTTTCATATTAAAAGCAAAAAACTAAATGGTATTTGATTACACGGTTGTGACAGAACAGAACACTCCCTTAAACATTTGGAACACTCACACAGAGTACTGAGTGATTAAGATATTCTACAAGATGCAGTTCCGGTTCTAAGGCTCACAGCCTCAAGGATTTCTTCAGGGATGTGCAATGTGTTCCTAGGTCAGGGTAATCCTATTTAGAAATTTCCACATCAGCAGAGATCGACTGGTGATTTCCACGTTGGCATGGCAAATTAAATCAGCCACATTTAAATTCTCTGCTCTTGCATCTGTGATGATCTAGTTCTTGAGACAAGGCTCTTAAACGCAGCTTCTTCCTATCACTAAATTGCTCTTGAGATTCCTATGCTATTTCAGGAGGAAATGTACTTAAACACATGTACTTCCTCCCACAGCTCTTTATTTTTTTAATTCAGATAAGCATGCATATCTTTGAAACCATCAGACCCTTCAACATACATGCATGTATTTAAGAACAAACAAAATACAAGAATATTAAATCAATTTTATATCAATATACATGTAATCTATATATATCAATTTTATTTATTTACTTTTTTTATTTCTCTTGGTATCAGAATAACAATGGAAGTATTCAAAATTTCACTGTGTCTTATGAATCACAGAACAGTGCAGAAGAGATGCATGTTACTGGCCAACAGCTGAAGCAATATTTTTTTGACCCTATGAATTCAAAGGCAAGTAATCCTACTGTCATCAAGAACACACTGCATGTATACCTTCATTCAAGGCATACATTTGGAATTAGTGATACGCTTAAATTTTTCAATGGGCAGAATACTATCACACAAGTGGGTTGATTATGCAAAATTATGATCATGTTGTGTTAAAATAGAAGGCCTGTGGCCTCCATGAATTCTCAAATATTTAGAAATGTTAAAAACTTGCTCACCCACACACATTTTATGTACACATAAATATGTTAGCTTGAAAAGTTATTTATTACCTCTAAATGTAATACTCTTACCATAACACTTTTTTTGTTATGGAGCCAGGTACTAACTTTTTTTATTTCACTGATAAATATGTGTCTAATTCTAAACACTGCATACAAAGGTTGAATTTATTTTGATTCTTGTTTTGTGGAGTTAGCACCCTCAATTAATCAAACAGTAAATATTTTAAGAAATACTTCAAAGTTGATTTACAAGCGCACCACAGTACTGTGGGTTTTACATCACCGAGAGTGTACAATGATTTACACTTCCATGATAAATGATAAACCCGATGTATTCTGATCTGGATTAATATTTACGCTGTGGGGTTCCAGCTGTATGTAACTGTGTCCAAACACTAGGGTGGTAAGTTGATTACCCCCATCTGGGCAGTATCAGATCCTCTCATCTTGATACAGGCTACATGGACAAGACTCCCACATGGGCAAGCTAACACTCAGAACAGACCATCTGGAAACTGCCTTGGGAAACCCACAATAGTAGGGGAAGCAATAAAATAGTACTACAACTTCCATAAATAACCAACTGACCAGACAGCCATTTCTCCAAGCCAAGGAAACAATCAAATATTTATAAGCACAAAAAAATAATGAATACTGCCTTTCCTAGTGGCTCTGCATTGGGATACAAGAGCATACATGAAGTACCAGACCATGTACATGTCAGGGTTGGAAAAGGTATCTTGTTGTGTCCATCTGAAATATCAAAATTAACTTCTACATCTGAACACAACATTTTGATGTCTTTATGCTATTAAACCATAAAATAATTAATTGATATGTGATTTTAAAAATTTTCAAGCTTCAACTGATGTATTTTCTCTACATAATGTCATTTTGATGCCAATTGATTTTCTTCTAAAAAAAAATCAAACAACCAACCACACAAAAGATTCTTGGATCCAACACTAAATACAGATATATATGTACATGTAGATGATTAAAGAGTTATCATCACTACCCTGAAATCTGTAATTTTCCACGAATTAACAGCAATAAAATGAGTCTTATAATGTTTTTTTTTAAATTTTTTTCTTAAGACGAAGCACAATACAACCTATGCTTAAAGCAAGGTTAAATCATAGTGCGTGTCCAGGCACACTCAGCTTGACTGTACCGCTACATACTTATGTGCATCTACATCAACACTTCATTTTGTGCAGAAATGCTAATGGCAAGTCATGCGTACATAAGGAATTCTCATCAGTTATCCTTCTTGATGAGTAGACAGGGACACTTGGGGCCACCACAGCCAATCAAAATTCCCTTCTTCTCGTTCATATTTCTCGGCTGAGTTGACATATAAACAACGTCTTTAATACTACAAACCAAGGCCTGTGCAACTTACATGTGAAGAGGTTCTAGAACCTGAACATTCTGACTTTCTTAAAATCAGAGATAAAGAATCTTTAAACTAAACAGCTCTGTATTTGTTTTATAAGTTTTTTTTCAATAAGTGGAGAATAAACAAGTCCACTTATGATGCAGAACACAGAGATAAGACAAATATCCTTGACCATTTGACAAATGTTACATACATTTAGGTGCAGAAATCCTTCATTTTAGAAGTCATTATTAACAAACCAATCTACACATGTAATTAGATGATTTACACATTAAATTTTACGAGTTGGAATGATCACAGATGTGTTGTCCTCTGCAATAAATTTTCTCTGAGTAACATTTTTTTAATTAGAACTACAGGAACACCTAAACAGTAGGGTCATACTAATTTCTCCACCTGATGAAACATGGATGATTACTGTGAGTGAGGTTTTTGAGAACAAGCACATGCTTGAAAAAACATGACCGACCCATGTCATATTAGGGATCCTGTCGTTCCATAAATACACAAGTAACATAAGCAATAGCTTTACCACAAACAAGTACCTATATGAACATGTATGTACATGTGAATGATATGCATACTGTAAACTAGTCTGTCAACAGAGTGAGGAATTTAGTCACAATTTGGTAAATGTCTACTGAATAACTGGGACATAAAGGCATTGAATGGCCTACTCACATTTTGGTGTAGGGCAGAACATGGGTCATGTATGTACAACATGCATGCTTAACAAAAGAGCTTTATGAATGCAGTTTTGTTTGTTGCTGACAGGTAACGTTTGTTCACAATGACTAGTAGGCCAACTATTCCACCTGCAGAATCTTCATACATACTCGACACTAATCTAACTTTGCACTGAGGCACGTGTGTATATTGGACTTATAAACAAACTATGAAGAACCTTGACAAGCCATAATGTAAAAAAAAAAAATACATGGATGACTTCAATTTATAAGGTGGTCTAATACATGTATATGCTTTAAATACTTGTAAAGACAGCATTAGCATAAGTGTAAAGTTAAAGAAGTCTTTAACATTATCACCTGTAAGGGAAACACCCACATTTGCCTGCCCTAGGGAGATGTTTATTCAGGATGTTAGTCTGGAAACCCTAGCTTTCTCCATGCCTCTGACTGAATGGACAAGAAACTGAATATGGTTAGTCATCAGTCACAAACAAACATATTTTTAGACTTCTCCAAAAGCAAACTTTATACGAATTAGATCATCTTTAAATACATACAGCTGCTTTAACTGCTTTGAACATTTATCAAACATGTATCCATACTTCTTTCTCCATTCACACTAGCTACAGCATTATAATACGCTGCATTCAAGCACAAAGTCTGGGTATAAAACCCTATGCAGGATAAGTGACAGCTATATCACACAAATGAAAATGACACCTCATGAGATTATATAATGCATACAGGTCTGTTATCATAGGTGTACAAATACGTTATGTATAGCCCCCAACCTGATGTAAGATTACACCACCTTTACCATGTACATGGTACAAAGTCATCTTATTACCAACTATATGTACACCTGATGTCCTCAAGCATATCAGGGACTGGTTCAAATACAAGAAAAGTCAGTTCACAACAACCAAAGCATATATGTGTACTTACAAGAACTCTTAATATTAGATGATCTGTGTGTTAATAATCACAAAACTGTCATCATTTTTAAAGGCTGGTACACATGCACCTAGTTAATCTTAACTGACTACAACAAAAAAAAAAGAAACAAGCTCTTAAAACAGCTTGTTGCTCTTATGTGCTAAACAGGAACAGTCTCTTCAAAGGTCTATGAGTCAAGACTCTTTGAAATGACCCTTGAGCTGATCATCAGTTTACAGGATCTACTCTCCTTGTGAGGTCCTAAGAGAGCATTAAGTGTTATTAGGGAAGAGAATATTGTCATCATGGACAGTCATGAAGCTTAAAAAAGCAGATATTATGCAAACAGAATCCAGAGCTACCAAGGACCTATTTCTACAATGCATAAATGGTAAATTTATAATGTGGAACCCTTCTTATATCTCAGAAAAAAAGGGTACACATGTATAATTAGAAAACAAATAAAAAATGCACAGAAAAGCATAAGTACAATAAAATTAAGATTACTTCACCTGCATCATAATGAGGATGGAAAGAACAATGGGAGAAACAGAATAAATGTAGTTTTCAATGTATGTTTTCAAGCCTGTACAAATATTGGAATAGTTATTTGATAGGTGTTCTTTTTATTCTAAATAATTTGCTGCCTTTAAAATAGCATTAAACTTCAGTCGTCTGCCTTATTGACTACTGAGCTTAAATTCTGATGCTTTCTATTTGCATGTCATAAATGTTCTGGTTTCACCATGAAATTATAAAGGATTATATCCAAACTGTTACCATCCACAGTACTTTTATACAGCTACAGTTTCGAGGTAGACTAAAAACAGTCTCTGTGACTAAATTTAGATGGAAAAACAGCTGAATGTTCATAGGTTCTAACATACTCTCACAAATTTACTTAAGTGTTCCTAACATTCAAACAATTCCACTATCCCAGGTGGAAAAATAAACAAAGCTTCACTTCCATGTTGTACCACAGTTGTAACTGATAGTCTTCTAGCCTTAACTCAGCACTAGCATATATTCCTCAGGCACCCAATAACCAGTTATTAATGAGGTAGGTGGGTGTCACAGAGAGTCGTTGGAAAGGTTTTAGTTCTTCGGTTACCTTACTACCACCTCAGACAATATATTAGTGGAGAAGAACACATTCCTGTATCGTATTTTCACAAAAAATATTGACTTACAGACAGCCACCAAAAAAAAATGTACAGAACCCAGCTGAGGCCCAGAACAAAATACTTGGGGGCCAACTGAGATCTTGTGGTGTGAAAACAGATTTCTTGCTCTCGTGCCCCGCCCTGTTGACAAATGGCCCAGCGTCAGGTGTTACCCCCAGCACTGAACTCCCTCAGAAACCCCGACTATGATTCCCACCAGTTTCCTCTACTAAGCCTGTATTCTGCTCCATGAGCAAGTAATGAGGCACCCAGTGCCAGACACATATAGTGGTGCTGCTTTGAGCATTTTAAAGCTTACTAATATCTTAAAATGACTTATTGTTTCACTTACTGTATTTCACCTAAAGTTTGGAATGTTTTAAAGTAAAGAATGTAAACGTTCATGTTCAGAAGCCCATAAAGGCCTTACAAGATACTTTTGATGCCGACAATGTTCTTTTAATAATAAATTAATCAAAGTTCAAAAATGTCTTTCAAGTGGCCCTACAAGGTGGATAAATCAATCAGAATCATGCCAAATATGTCCACTGAAAACAGTGAACTTTATTTGAAATATATCATTTTTTCCACCACTCAGGTTCATGGGTGAGCAACCAAAGACTTGGTAATATTTATTTATTTATTTGATTGGTATTTTACGCTGTACTCAAGAATATTTCACTTATACGACGGCGGCCAGCATTATGGTGGGTGGAAACTGGGCAGAGCCTGGGGGAAACCCACAACCATCCGCAGGTTGCTGACAGACCTTCCCAAGTACGACATGGTAATAAACCTCAACAAATACAGGGGCCTAACTACATTCCGAACCAGGATTTAAACATCAATTAAAAAAGACTATCAAATACACTTTATTTAATATTCAGTTTAAATTTCTATGAGGAGATGGACCCCATCTACTAAATACACATTAAAAATTACATTAAAAATTAAAATTACGTTAAAATGACAAGACCTATATTTTTTGAAAAAAAAAATTATTATTATTATTTGAAGTAAATTACATAAATACAACAATTTTCCATCACACATTCCATCACTGGGGAGAAAAAACAGATTAACAAGATTCAGGGATAGCGGCATTGAAGTTTTTTTTTCATGTGGTGTACAATCTGGTAACAGCATACCCTAAGCCCCTTGTTGTATTTCACTCAACCTCTTGTACATACTGTATCTATTCAATACCGCTACTGCAAGGTGGCAGGCTCATGAGCCTTAAAATTCTCTCCTTTCATTTCTTGTGATACGAGATACAAGAACTTTCTCGCCTGGCAACTATCAACATGAGAAGTTGAGGCATACAGGCAAAATGTCCCAGACCATTCATGACAGATGGTTTTCTAGTGCAGCACAATATCAAGTTATCAGAAAAGGCTGAGGAAGCTGAACTCAACCATCACCCACCCTGAGAAACCTATGTCAACAAAGACCATACTTCAACGACCTTGAAAGATATATTAGCAGACAAGATCTTTCAGTTCTGAAGCTGCTTGATAAAATGCCTATGGAAATACAAGATTAACCATGGACTTTAATCTTCTACAGCCCATATGAATCAGCCAATTTACATGTAGCATGCTCTGTTAAGCAGAAAGTGATTTCTGAGATATTGGACTTCCACGAAGCAGATATTTGTTGCGTTAGACATCTAGTACTAGTACATGTGTGTCCTTTCATTGTTCATCTTGATATATGTATATTTTGTAAACAATTTATATCTTTAGGAGAATCTAACTTCCCTGTCCAAGATCTGATTTGAACCTCATGCCTTCTTTGGCCCAGCAACTGAAAGGCAAGGGCCTCCGTCCACTTGTGTGAGTAGCCCACCACACTTTCCTTAACTTTTCACCAAAAGTGAACAGGACAAAGCTGTGATGAATGACTGATATGACTGAGCATTTGTTTATAAATTAGGCAAATTCAGAAAATATTGTAGATAGACAAAGACAAACATGACCCTACATGCCCTATTAATGTACATATAACTATCTTTAATATTGATCTTTTGTAAAGGCCTTCCAGAAAATCATGTACATGTACAGTGCGTATTGGAATGTAAATCTGGGTGTTCATTAGAAGGCACTTTCCAGAAATACATAAGAGTACACGTATATTTAAATTTGTAAACAGAAGATTCTCCTTTAAGTGCAGGGCTTTACTTTCAATTGGAATCCGATTCTACACAAATTTGCTGGGATTCCTTTAAAACATTCACATTAAAACCTTTTTTTTTTGCGATTAAATATACATAATTCACGCTATTAAAGTTATGAACATGGAATCTTTGTTAACTTATCAGACTAAATCTGCTTACTTTTATATGTATTAAAGCCTTTGGGGTGAATGGATTATGGACTGGATTCTGGTGAATTCTACAAATCTACAGGAATCCATTAAGGTTCTGGTAAAAATGACGAAATTAAAGGACTGAAATATGAATGTGGTTTCAGTTCAGAGATACACATACTGTAAGCCTGAAACCCTGTTAACACTGCTTTTGCACACCCCTACAATTTGCTAGAATTAACACTATCACTGGTAAGTCACTGGAGATTTATGTTAACTACATTTCGTTTTTTTAGGCTAACAATTCAATTACACAGGTTAACTGCTACACCTGCTTCATCCATTTTAATTTCTCTTCATCAATCCTCTCCATCCGTCCATCAGCTATCCTTACTCAGACTTTGGCTTAGGCTTACTTCAAAAGACAGACAAATGTAGCAGTTAATTGCAGTGTTTTGCCCGGCCAGCCTGGCCAATTAAAAACCAGTTTACTAAGAACTGTATCACTGTCTTATCATTATCGTCTCTGCAGAAGTGAGTGAAGTGTGCCTCTTAGTTCCTCACATGTGGTCGACCTGTCTGCCAGCATTATCTACCTAAACCTCTGCAGTGGTGTCATGAGATCTCCTGCAGGCAATACCTACTCTGGACCATCTTAAATGGTCAGCTGTTTTAGTAGGTACTTCCCTTTCAAGATATATGGTTGGCGTTATCTGTGGCACTTGTCCATTCAATAGCATCAAGAACCAATTTTAACGCTTTTCCATCAAGCTGTGAACAAACTACCCATAAGGGTCAGTGTTTCCATATAATACAACAAAAACAATCTACGTTCTCAAATTTTTAAAGTGAGGAAGTATACAACATATGTCTGTTAGCTTGATAACACATATGATGTCACAGAATGCCTATCTAAGATGGTTCAGAGTCCGGTGCCTGTGACCCAGATTACCTTGCAGAAAATAGACCAACATTCTGCATTACTTGTGTGCATATAAAGCATGACACCCAACTACATTTTCCACAAGGATTTACCTTTGACTAAGGATTTACATTCTGATTACATTCTTTTAAAAATAATCTAAGGGTTTTCTGTTTTTGCAAGATGCATATAATAAATTATTGCAAAATAAATACAGCCTCCTTCAACAACAACAAGAAGATGAAAAATGAGTCCTTGAAAGTCATTATCAAGCTGTTGGGTAAAACGGGTAACTTGTATGGACTATAATTACTTTCTAGCTAACAAATTCAGGACACGAGGCTATGTTATTCTTAGATCCAGCTCAGCTGTCAGTCATGCCTATCATTAGCTACAGTTCATATATTATATATACATGTGCATGTACAAATTATACAAATAAACTATGTGTCAAACATTTAACACAATCATATAAAGGATTCTACAAGACTACCCAGTTACACATGTGTTTTGACATTTATTTTTATGATCACTTTAATGATAGTTCCAATAGTTTAATAAATTTGTTCTGTTAAGTACATGTGTGATTAGATGTAGGTAGACAGGGTAGCAATACCTCCTGTTCTTTCACTGCATCACTTTTAGATAAGGGTCAGCTCTTTAACCAGGGTCAGATTTTATTGCCACTAGTTGGCTAAATCATTAACACAATCAGGACATTTTTGTTTAACCTTGTTGATGCACATGCACAGTTAACTGTTCACTTCACTTCAATCAACTAGGTCCAGGCAGGTGTGACAAACAGACACACAGCCTTTTTTTGTAGGAGCTCAACTATAGCATACATGAAAGTCATTAAGAGAAATGGATGCTAATTTAGATAGAAAGACTTTACTTTAGATTCTGGATTAGAGATCAGATTTAACATCATGATGGATTGGGTAAGATGTCTGAGATGTCGTGCAGCTTGACAAAAAGATGGCTTACTCTGAGAGCTGAAAAATTTTAAATCTCATTCAAAGTGTTCATGTATATGACTTACTTCTTATAACACTGCATGTTACTTAATTGGATACCAGTACATACCTGTACATCTTTTGGGGGACATTCATTCTTATCATGGAGATTAAATATACTTTTTATTATTTTAAATTAAATATAAGTGATATATGTACATGTAGTTGGGCATTTCCAGTCCACAAACTACATATCATGATCACCACTGTTGCTATAAGCATCATATGAAAAGTATCTGTAAAATACAATTTTTAAATACTGATGGGATAGAGTATTAGAGGAAATTCTCATAGACATCACATAGACAACTTGCAGACATCATGTCACACATATAGGTACATGTCCATGTATGTACTCATGGCCAATGAATCTTCAATAGGGAGACACATACAGTATGAATGATGAAGTCAAGCGGATATGCCCGTAACATACATGCATTATGCAGTAAATATGCTCAACAAAATATCACCTCAATAGAGATTCAGTGACCTAGAACAGCTTCAGATGACGCACATATATACCATAATTCCGCAAGCTTTTCGCATGTGAAAGATCAACTTTCAGTGCAATTTATGTATATTTTAGTTTAATCTGGAGACAAAAATACATCAGTCGGATTGGTCAGTTTCAGGGCTTAACAAAAAGTATAATTTTATCAGTCAACACAGAATAATTCCTTCAGAATATGCTTGAATAAACATCTTGCAAACTTGCAAAAAGAATTACAGTATATCATATGTAACATGCCAACCACAACTCTATATCTGCCCATAACAACCTAAACTGTTGCAAGGATTGATTATTCAAATCTCTGTCAACAAACTTTTGAAATTAAAACAATTTTTTTGAGGTAATTCAAGAAGCAAAACATTTCAACACATTATATATATAATTTTCTTTTCCAGAAGCAGGCATATTAAAATGTCTATTCACAATTTACTCTGGGACAATAAACATGGTACACATATGCCTTTGTGATTAAATGATAATCTGTTTTTTGGGGTGTTGTTTTGTTTTTTTCTTTATTGAAAACATTGACAAATTTTACCTGGGAAAAAATATTTCATTTAAACTAGACAAAGGCAGTGAAGATTAAGTCCTGAAACACAGGAACATGTGTACTTATCCACATTATTGTCACAAATATGATTAGTTTTATATTGCCAATACATCTAATCATGGAGTCGATAAGCTGAATGGTACTTCTATCCTGTGATTTTCTATCTCACAGGTAAAGTATACACACTCAACACAAAGACTGGCTACGCATACATGTTCACTGCGGGATTATCATTGCTGTATTTTACCGATGACCCAAACTGGTAATGTGTATAAAATGTCATACCTGTGTCCAAAGTTTAAATTTAAAAAGAAATAAATCATTGTTCTTTGCACAGCAGGGATCACAGAAATGAAACACAACCTTACAATGTATAATTTGCTCTACCTGGAAGGCTTTGTCTTCCAGGCTGGTGATATTGTTAATTAATGCATGAACGGTAAAGTCTCAATTCTAAAGAAAGTGTTGTTTCCTGCCTGCTACATTGCAAGTCTTTATTTCAATGCCATATCAGAATAGTTGCTTCACTATCTGTCCCACAAGAAAGTATAGGGATATAAGTTCAAAAAGCTTGAATCTCCCCCCACAGTTAAATAAAATATAACACAGCCTTCCTTGTAGTAGTGTATGGTCTCTAATCCAAGGCAACTGAATTGTTTTTTCATAGATGCAAATAATGGCACACAAAAAAAATACAGAGTCCCTGTAAAATGAAAACAATAACACACTGATCCCTCTTTGGTGGTGGCCCCGTATGTATTCAATGTTGACACTGTCTGGGCATTTGTTGAGCTGCCAGCTATTCTCAAGTCGGCGTACATTGTGTGCTGGCTGAGCGACACACATGCGACCAGAGACGACTAAACTGCCCACAGTGCTCTCCTTTCTACATGTAGTTCCCTATCATCGATCTACCGATCAATTTTATACCAAACTTTATCATAACTCTTGCAAACTTATCCAAGTGTTACATATCACCAACACATGTTACTAAAGTGTTGCAAAACGTTCTCAACCAAATCTGGTATTTTCCTGAAACGTCCCTGTCACAAAAGAGCAAAACAAACTCACCCATCGTCAAGTTCAGATGATTTTTGGAAATCCCTCTCGTACGCCGCCAACTGTGCCCTCAGCTTCGCTCTGTCCTCGTACAAAACTGAGATTTGAAACTTCAGCGCATTTATCTTCGACGCCTGCAAATCCAGTAAATGGTCCTTTTCTTCTATAATTTTGTACAAGTCTTCCATGGTTGTTGGTCCCACGGACTCGGAAGGAGCCGCAACTTCGGCCGTCATTTTCTCCCCGGTGTCAGCACACCTCTCTGTTTAGACCGCCATGATGTTTAGCGTGCTCTGATGGGCTATAGTCTATTTCAACTACGCGTGGCTCACGCTATAGGCTATGCTTACCTGTGTCAAAAATAGCCCGACCAGAAACTCGTGATGGGCCTTAGCTGTAAATCGGCAGATATATCACATTTTTGTCATTAAAGGGACATTTTTGCCAGCGATGTCCTTGCTATTGTTGAAAGTCATATCTTAGCACAACTACATTCTAGAGATTTTTTTATTAATAATGAAAAAGTAAATGTATCTAAATGATACAGCATGCTTATACACTCTTTGTTTGCAAATATGTAAATCGTATAATACTCTGAGCCTTTACTTACACATACACCTAGAAGGTGTCTTTAGTAAAGGCGTTAAAAACAATGGAATAAAAAAATAATAAGGCCTCCAACCTCTCTTAAAAAGCTATATTGACTAAAACACACACCACTTATTGTTAAAACTGATTTCCCTTTTTTTTTTTCATTTTCTTTTTTTTTTAAATATGATTGGTATTACGTTTCTTGTGTGAACAACTGTTTACCTTAATTCACCACGGTTATACCTGCAAACCTGTTGACTTCAAACTTATGCTGGACCAGCGGAGACTGGAATCGAGACTGTCACCTCACACTGGCCAGAGGCCAGTCGGCTGTCGCGATATGATGCTTTATGAACGTAACTGCATGAGCCCGCGAAGAAAACTGGATGCATAACGCTACGCGCCCTTAAGCTGTAATACACATACGAATACGAATCTGGCGGTAGTCTCCCTCTGTTCCGATTACCTGTAGTTATCGGTCCCTGGAAGTGTTCATCATGGTCAAAAAGCCTATAATAACACGCCAATGCTAACCGAATAACTTATAGTTAAACCTTACTGTCAGAAAAACAACATCTAAGGTATGATATTGCAACTATACGAAGCATCTTAGGCGAACCGAGTTTTAATCGAGGTTGAAAACTTATATTTACACATATATAGAGGAGGACATTCTCACCGGCCTATCCCATTCTTACGATTCTTCAACGACCATTTTATAACTTACAGTTATGAAACTTCTTGAGACTTTCAGGTGTAAACTGAAATATGAACAATTTAATGAAAATGTGATGTTTTGCAAAACCAAACATTCAAATTTATTTCTACTTTAACATCAGCAGTAAACCTCCCCATAACCGTGAAAAGGACAAGGTGACATACATGGACAAATTATCAGTAAATGTGTTTCATTTCTTCCTGAGTAACAATTTATGTATATGTATCTTCTTGTAATCAAGCTAGCGATGTCCGACATCATCTATATATGACATATAAGTGTAATTAGTGATTACGAAGCATATAGCGCAATGTCAACCTTGCTGACAGGAAGTTGACATACAGTAGTGTTTGCGGAGTTCATGGCGTTGGCGTGGTCTATCCAGCTGGACCGTCATTACCCAAGCGAGGTCAGTTCTGCAATTCTGAGTGAGTGAGTGCTTGGGGTTTAACATCATGCTCAACCATTTTTCAGTCATATGACGACGAAGGAATACTTAGGGTGTGTGAATGTACCTCCTTATTGCAGGACGGATTTCCATCGCTCTTTTATCTAGTGCTGCTTCACTGAGACGACTTACCGAAGGTAAGTAAGCCGCACCGCCCGACCCATTATACTGATACGGGTCAACCAGTCGTTGCACTATCCCCTTCATGCTGAACCCCAAACGAGAAAGTTACAACTTCCTCTTTTAAAGTCTTATGTGTGACTCGACCCAGGATTGATTCTGGATCTACCGCTCCCGAAGCGGACGCTCTACCAACTGTGCTATCCGGGCCGGTCTGCAATTCTGAGAGAATCGCTTGTTGTTTGCCACCGCAGCATGTGTCGCGCACACAAAGCTGTGGATCTTGTACTATAAAGAAAAGCATATGCTATAAATTTGACTTTTATAGTGTTTAAATATCATCGATAGTGCGGTTACAATTCATTCGTGGGAGGATAGCACGTGCCTTAATTTCTTACTCATTCAATTAGGCCTTCCAAAGTAGGGGGACTGCATGTGTCTTTTGTATAGATATTTACTCGAGGTGTGTATAATAATGTATAAGCTACAGTGTACTATGTGAAAACTGAACGGGATTGAAGATTCCAGTTTTCCAGTTCAATGTCGGGTATGCCTCTGTTGTTTTTGCGTGTACCGGTAGCCATTGCAGTTGTGTTTGAAATATTTCAACGCATTGCAAACTGAATCGTTTGGCTTTGTTTAGCCTCATTGCTTAATTTGTAAAAATGTAATCTTACACCCCCACCTCACATATGAGATCAGTTTACATTTACATTTTTATGGAATCGTAACAAATGGCAATATATATATATGTGTAACATATGCCTGCTTGCATATAAACATACAGCTTGTGTTCTCGGCCATGTTGGATCTGTAACAAATGAATTTAGTCATTGTCCTTCCTGGAGTGTGCGTTTCACTATATGCACTGAAGCATAAGATTCATTTGTTTGAGAGACAACATGGCCTCAAGACAACTGTATACAAGAAACAATAAAGGATTCATGTGTATTTGTCTCTGTTTATTCCTTTTTATATATGCACTATGTATTCCAAAGCTATAATTTGAAGGTTAAACATCCTGTTTTGAATTAGATGTGCGTGGACTGCCATGTACAGTATGTATGTTTAATTCAATCAGATCCTTCGAGTTACGTCACGAAAGCAGGTTGCCATGAAGAAATCAGTGATTCGTTAATACCTATATGAGTGATCTATGCGTGCATAGATTTATATATAGAGTGGTACCACAGAGTGTATAGTCAGCAGTTGGTTGTTCTTTGCCTATAGTTCTCTATATATCTTCATATAGTGTTGGTTTGTATTGTGTATGTATTGTAATTGTTGTACCTTTAACTTGGTCATCACCAATATATAAAAGAATTTGTATATTTGTATGGTGGACTCATTGCAGGCTCCCACTGCAGGCTCTGAGCGGATTTCTTCAGTCTGACTCTTCTGTGACCAGTAAGCATGTCGCCAGTTCAAATCTAACTCTCGCTAGCCTGGTTAGGCTTTATCATTTATATCTTTATAGTGAGATCATAGTTTTTTCAGGATGTGGCCTTTGAACGGATTTCTCCATCCATGTACATGCCTGTCATATATAAGGGGTGTATTTTTGGCATGCATATACCCACTACAAATGACACAGGGCACGTATGCAGATAAACCAAGAAATAAACACATCAGGTTATCTAACATGGAGATGACTTTGGAACCAGGGAACAGTACATTCTTTTCGAAATGAAAATTAAAATAAATCAATTAAATGAAAACAGAAAGCAACCAGGTTAAAAAAAAAACACACACACTGACATTATTATAAGTTAAATTTAGAAAACTAGAAGAAAAATTTTTAAATATATCTTAATATTGTATATGTCTATTCAAATTATATCTTATGGCATAGGTCAATAAAACTGAAACTTTGACTTGAAATCGAGAGGTATACCGTCAAACAAGATTAGTTGAAGATATATCAACTAAAACACACAGCCAATATATATATGTATATTCAGATAAAATATATATTCAGCTGAAACTCTAACAGCTACACAGGATTTCCGAACGCTGCACGTTTCATTTTTGACAGGGATTGGCTGTACATGAATATACATCTTCCTCGTCGTTTATGAAGCGGGTCTTTCAGTATACGGGGACAGGTTGGTGGAGAATAGTGTAGTATCACGTTGAATATAAAATAAGGACAAGATAAAATCTGAACACTTTTCAAGATCCTCTATTGTGTGTGTATATATAGCATACACACCTTATTCAATCAATAGCGTCTCTACAATAAGGAACACCTAAGATTTCATTTACTCATACACACTCGCAATATAAACGGTATGCATGAAGAACTTAATTATAAAACCCATAACTTTTCTGTGCAGATACACACTATAGTAAGCTACGAATATGACCGTTATCGAAGAAACTGGTATAAGTTTAAATTGTAGCAGATAATTATGACCTCAAAGCACCAATGCATGACCCGATGAGGCATTTTACCTCTGTCGTGCATACAGGAGTCGTAAATGTCATATACATGTAGACCTTATAGTTACAAAATGTAGACGTAATAACTGGTTGAACGACACACATATGGGTCTAAACTGTATTCCCTATCACCCGCATATTTAATCGTTCTTTATTATACTGCTGTTTTAACCTTACTCAGATCATCGTAGAAGCAAATACGATAATATTGACATTGCTTAGTTCTATATATATATCCGCGTACTGAAAGAGTGTCACCTCAACCTCTTCTGTGTCCTGCTAACTGCATGTAACTGGCATTTATACAGTATATAGGTTAGGCTTCGTTCTTGTATCTACATATTCTGTTCTACCTTATATGTCGCTCATGTCATGCAGATGCTTAAAATATATGAACATTTTTTCTATACACTCAGATCTACAAGTCACCTTAAACAAGCCCAGTCTCTACTGTTACGTATTTCACTTTTAACGGCCAAAATATTCGTCATGTAATTTTCATTCACATACAAGCATCAACCTGAGAACATTTATTTATTTGGGGTTGAACGCGTTACGCAAGAATTTTCAAATTTAAATATGTAGTGTTCATTTTGATGGGTGCATATAGAGGAGGGAGCGAGAGTGACCGAAGTAAACCGCTGCCATTTGACATGACGAACTTTCCGACATGTTACGCGCAGATTTTCAGCCGAAGGGGACACAACAATTAAGGCGTTTGTAAATATTTGTATCATCTGTAGGTGGATATTGGACATAACACACTGAGAGGGTATCTCCATTAAACGTGAGGCCTTTCAATAAAATACCTGCATGCATGAATACACCGCTGCTACATTACATAAGCAGGCCACGCTCACAGTCCTGTGACAGACACCCGTTACAATGTGAAATAGACTATAGACAAGCACAGGTAAGGCCGTGAGAAAATGCCACTGCCTGAGGCTGAGATCCTGGTGTGTGTACCTGTTGGCCCGTTTTGTACGGGGGAGTGCCCTGAATGGGGTACATCGAGAAAATAGTATGAAGTTGACGCGTAAAAATCTCGTTGGTGCGGAGAATTAAATAAGTGCATAGGGCACGATAGCTGCTCAATTTAGCTGATTTGTGTTTTACGCCATGCTGAAGAATATTTCACTTATACCAAGGCGCTCAGCATTTTGATGAAAGGAAATCTGACAGAGCCCATGCAGGGGGAACCTATAGGGCAACCCGAAGATGGAACAGGATAGGAACACATAAATGTTACACCATGATTAATGATTTGTTTCTTACAAAAGTTGTATAGATAGCTCTTGACAGTGATAATGACAATGTGATTGGTCATGCGTGTAAATGGGCAGCAGGTTGACCACACAATTCACTGACGTAACACATGCACGCCAGTATGTATATTTAGACACGTTGCATAACTTTATGAATAAAATACGAATGTCTGTATGCACAACTTTATGATGTCTTTTTATTTAATTATATTACCACACACATACAGAAGCGAACACATGCACTTGAGACATTGCGTTGTCTTATTAGTCATACAAAGAGGGTATATCAGAGATTTCTGGCAAGATCGAACAGCACAAACTCTACAGAATTTTTACTAATATTTTAATAATAATAAAAAATAAAGCTCAGATAAAATATCTTAACATATCAACCGCGTTAGTGCATTTATTACCGTTCAAAACCTGTAATACGAAGTTCGTAGACTTCATAAAACTTGTAGGATGATTTACATCTTTAGGATCAACACTATAAATACTACAGGTATACTGACATCTATTGAAAGGCAATAGTTTGATTTACTCTTGGTAAATACAGACAATTTTATTAATCATCGAATATGGATTTGTTTGTTAAAAATCTCTGATATAGCATCTTTAACTTTCAAATCAGTACATCATATAGAGATTGTTTGGACGTAAATATACATGTACAAGCATGTCAAAAGATAGCACCAGTGTAATGTAAAATAGATTTATGCACCAAGACCGTATTTTTCGTCAGTAAATTTCTACTAATGGGAGCAATAACAGAATGAACAGGTGCTTAATTGTTATTCCTATATGATGTGGGGGCAGGTCATGCGCACGCATCTGGTTTATCAGTCAATGCTACACCTGTATATCGGGTATTGGCTATGATGTCAAGTTAAATAATGCATTGTGCATTCATTTCTAATTTTCTTTTTTAACATAAACCAATTAATATATTCACAGGCGTAAGCAAGTCGCATGTGAAAGACGGAGAATAGTGAAGACTGTAAAAATCTCAACAGCTTAGTCCTTTGTCAATCCAAAAAACAGTTAATTTTGATTTACTCAGGCGAGATTATATCTTCAGCACACTTTAATTAGAAAACTATTGGTGAATGACAATGCAGGATGTGCATTGTTCTAACAAACTGTAATGTGAATCAGTTTTTATTCATTTTCCAATGTCCTGGTTGTTCTTATTCAGAGCACATATATGTAGATCAAAATGTAAATGTAAAAGCACCCTGGTATTAACTTTTACAAATCCCCTTAGAATTATCTCCCTTTGATTCTTCCACGATTTATTCTGGGACAGAAAGTACATATGTAACCATTCCATCATTGACGTTATTGTATGTTAGTGTACCCATTATCCATGCGACAGGATGTATTCATCTTAAGTGTTGACAATTGTTGCAAATATAATTTGTATTCCTAGCAGTTCAGCATATAATGCCATCCAACCACCACACAGAACAAATAACATACAGTCTCCTTCTTCATCAACATACTCAGTCGGTTAACGCGCTAGCGCAGCGTAATGACCCAGGAGCCTCTCACCAATGCGGTCGCTGTGAGTTCAAGTCCAGCTCATGCTGGCTTCCTCTCCGGCCGAAAGTGGGAAGGTCTGACAGCAACCTGCGGATGGTCGTGGGTTTCCCCCGGGCTCTGCCCGGTTTCCACCCATCATAATGCTGGCCGCCGTCGCATAAGTGAAATATTCTTGAGTACGGCGTAAAACACCAATCAAAAAAAAAATCCATCAACATACAGTTACATTGCCTATTATCTGTAGAAGCATCGCTCGAGAAATTAAGGAAACACATTCACAAATGCATTCATAATTGTGCATTATAACGCACGATCGGATACGATTTAAACTATAATGAGGGAAGTCGCTGCAATATAGTTACTGTTCATGTAGGAGTTCATATAGGAGTTCTTTGGCTTTAGTTTGCAAATATTTTACATTTTGTGTCTCTCATGTCAGGATAACGAGGTAAGTATGACTGCTTATGTCAACGGGCTGATCTTGTAAAGGCTTCCATTACAATCCAGTGTCTTTACAGGATTAGGACATAAAAGTTAGTTATACTCTTCACCTGCTGATGTAACCTGATTTGAGTTGCCAATTTCTGAACGCATCAGATATCGTATGATTTGTCTTATTTTTTTATTCATTGCATGATTAGGTAGAACTATATCTAAAAGAATTACATGTTAAAAACACAGCAGTTTCCTAGATCAACTGTTTACAACCTCCATAATGATAAGCATAACTTATAAAAACAGTTTTACAGTAGTGGGCTGGAACAGTTCAAAATGTCCAATCAGAACAACACCATCTCTGTCTGCTTTTAAGTCACATTATCTGAAAAATTATTTCAACCAGTAAATTTATATATGCTGATATATGGAGTGATGTATTATTGACTGTTTTCATGTTTTTAAAAAATGGAATTGTAGATACACTTTGTAGTGGTTTAATGTTCTTGTATTGTTATAGAGGGTCTCTGGGAAGAGGAAATTGTTAAATTTGACAAAGCTACCCTCTATAAATAAAGGTTTCATTCATTCATTCATTCGCACCGTTGCTTAAGGGAGTAGGCGTATACGTGGACCATCCCTTCACTCCTGTGTGTGCCCGATACCTCGATACTGTCAGTCAGCATTGCTTGATGTTGATGGAAGTGTCCAAAGACCCCAGACTTATAAGTAAGTCTTCAACGTAGAATATATAACCCATCTTTGTGAGCTTATAGTCAATGGATGTTATGCCAATAACCAGTCTTTATCTACATTAAACATAACTATAACAAAACTTGTAGTCTAAATAATACCGGACAGTTTGGTTTCTAGATGGATGGGTGAAGATGGTTTTTACGGATTCCGAGGAAACTTTTTTGGTGTCAGAGATCTGTATTAATATATGATATACAATGAGTATCCTTTTCACCAACAGAAAGAGCCAGTGATTTGCTTTTAGAGTGAAAATGTTATATCAAGAGAATCAAAGGCTACAAAAAATACATGGCGTCTACAACCTCTTTATTGCAATTCTAGATGGCATAATCATAAATAGAAACTGTTCACAAAGATTTTCACGAAGATTCCTCAGCTTACAATCTCACCAGGTACATTATACTTCATAACTCCACAGAGACCGTAGTTTGGTTTCACTCTATAGTAACTTTGGTAACTTTCCTTACAATTTTTCCAAGAAGAATACTCATATATTTCCAGGCATCATAAAACCGAGGATTCTTCAATGAGACAGACTGGCATACTTGATCACCACGAGTTGAGATACAGTTGGACTCCAACGGCTGTACGTTAGTTACACCTGTAGCAGGTAAATACTGTACATTAAAAGTTAACATTATCTGGACAATACGTATAGGTGCTTTTTATCTATCTATTGAAGTGTTCCTTCTTACAGTGGTCTGTTTGTACGTCAATCACTTATATTCACACAAGTTACTGAATAACCTATCTACATATATCTAGAGTTCAGGAGAGCCACTGTAAATTTTTTGAAAGCTTTGCGAGTATTTATCAACAGAGTTTATTCGCTCTCACCAAAGATGTATTAAATGCAACATATAAAAAGAAAGAACTCTTCTGCTTAATGCTTAATCACAGTTACAAATACAACATAGCTCGCTTAGCTCAAGCTGTACAGAAACAAGAACCATAAACTCATAATTCAATGAAAACAGCACCAAGATGGCCGGAGGAATTCACCATTCGATGAGAAAAGTACAAATAAAAGGGAATACAGTCTGACAGATGAAGGGGTATATTTATAGTAAAACATTATGCACTAATGTTTACCACGTATATAAGCATTTGAAACATGTCTGTATACTCATGGTTTTGTGCTACTCCATTAAGTGGACATCCTGGTCCTTAAGAAAACGTGTATAAAGTATAACGCTAGCATTCACATGTCTTATTGGCATACATTACGTAACTACCAGGCATATTCATAGACAGAAGAAAATAGCATCAGTATTGTATCACACAGCACCAAGTATCATTTATATATCAAGTTCCAACATATCTAAACATTAACCTATAAACTTAATTTGCACACACACACACACATATATATATATGTATATACACACACAGAAATATACAGACTCCACAGACAAACCAATACAATACCTGTCGAAATATTATATACAGTTCTGTTATGGTATACATGATATCCACGCAAACAACGGGTCTTGACAGAATGAATTCTACAGTGTATACAGGCTTACACACGGTTTGTAGGCTTATATATTAAGCTCAAATATAATGAATAAGGGCAAGGTAAAATGGCTACTATGTAAGGCATAGTCAAACATACATGAAGTATAATCCCTATCTAAATGAAAAAGTAAATAATGCAATGGCACTTGTTTCTAAGTGAATCAAAAATAAAACGTGAGTGGAGGTAAAACTGAATATTGAAGGTGAAAATGTGTGGTAAGACTACGTGAGTAATGAAACTAGCCGTTTCTTGTGATATCAAATGTCTATATGTTTACTAAGAAAAGAAAAAACGCTAAACAGGGGACGTGGAACTGGAAGGTGAAGGTGGATTAGCCCCCTCATTTTTTTCAAGACCAGCCAATTTTGACATGCAGGTCCTTTGTGACCTCGACTGACGTTGGGCTTAACTCTCCCCTTTGGAAACAGTTGCGCTGTATGTTACGGTACCATCTAAGTAGAATGGACATTCGTACGTTTTATGTAGGAAGATACGACAATTTACTTCCATCTTCGTATATATTGTTTATTCCACCTTTGTTCATATACTGTATGTGCCTAAAGACAAAGCGTTGTTGTTGTTACAACTCGACGTCAGATTTTGTCGTATATATATATATATATATATATATATATATATATATATATATATATATATATATATATATATGCGAAAATGTGCACTAAGACAAGGTTACTAAATTCCTAAATTTGCATAAATAAAAAAAATTGCTAAGGAAATGGCTCCAAACAGTGCATTTCTAGAGGAAAGTGTCCAATCACAAAGGAAGGTGTGGGACAAAAAAATAAAGCTGGTATTGGGTTATAACAGTTATGGACAAGAAAAGGAAATAAATACGTCTTTTGAACATAATTCTGCTGCATAAATAGGTTATTGATATTCGCGACTGTAAAGGGCCTATATGCATTGCAGTATTGATAGCTATGGTGCGATGGTACAACATGCGACTGAGTGGGTGGAAAGGATAAACATGCGAAAGTGCTCGTGCACGTTCAGGTGGTATCATCATCATTAACTAAATTACGTTGAAGGATAGTGTGAGGATGCATTGCTTTGTACAATGGAACTCAAATGACTGAAATAGTGGATTTAACCAAGCACAACATTTCAAGCTATATAATACATAAATAGGTCAAGCCATATAATACATAAATAGGCATACAGTACCGGTATGCCTGTGCTTCAGCAATCACAATTTCAGATATACATTATAAATATAAGCGTCAAGTTCGACATTCCTATACCATTCGCAGTCCGTAAATGGCAAAACCATAATAACCTTGCAAATATTTTTTTGTGAAGCAATGAAACATAAGGCTATTTGTTTTTTTTAAAGGATTTATAACAGGAGTATTATGTCATTACTCTAATAATATGTGTAATCATACTAATGTGCGAAAAACAAAACTTTCCAGAATATAAAAAATTTGAATCCCAATTCTGACACCTGAACCTTCACCGACAGCCCGTGAAAACATTTGTTGCATAACCCAAGTGTCAGTGGTTTGAATATAAAATGTAAAAGAAACAAAAACAGAACAATTTATAACACACCGCGTTATAGTACAGGTATTTCAAATGTTTCTGAAGAAAATAAAATTTACGAATGCTGGGGAAGACGGCTGGCAATATATAAATTTTCGAAGAATCAAAGGCTCCTTTTGTAACTTCATTATGGTCGTATTCTTCAAAAAACATCGTGGTGGCGGGACATTATTTGTGACATTTGAGAAATATGCAAGTTTAAATACACACCAACTATATACACATATATGAATGTACAACAACCCCATGGCTTTCTTGGGAACAAAACCTCATTGAAATAGTTAATTTCCGATGCAAAATGCCCCTCTCCAATTCATCTTATATACATTATCTTTCACAACTTTACATGTTTGAGTTGCCTCCGTGGTCGAGTGAGTTAGCACGCAAACACGGCGCAAAGACCCAAGGGCCTTTCACCAATGCGGTCGCTGTGAGTTTCAAGTCCAGTTTCCTGGCTGGCTTGCTCTCCGGCCGTAAGTGGGAAGGTCTGCCAGTGACCTGCGGATGGTCGTGGGTTTCCCCGGGGCTCTGCCCAGTTCCTCCCACCATAATGCTGGCCGCCATCTTGTAAGTGAAATATTCTCGAGTACGGCGTAAAACACCAATCAAATAAATAAATAAATAACTTGTTTGAGATATTCCGTGAGTCTAGACGTGATGCTCCAGTTTCTGCAATTAAAACTCTACGCCAGGGATTGTCACATATATAAAATTATACATCCGTACATTACACCCTTTCATTTCTCTTTTGCCTGTACCTTGTATAGTTCCAATAACAAGTCAAAAATGATATGTTAAACAACGTGGTATTTTGTACCCACATGCAAATTCCAATCAAAAAAGACAACACAAATCCTGTGGCTTAGTTGAAATGTCCATTACCAACATTTCACGCTGATTCCGTGTTATGTGTTATTGACAAGATCCTTATTATGGCACTGCTATCTTTGGTTTATGTCTCTGTTCTCTACGTCTCCTTTTATTCCAACATTTCCGCTTACCAAAGTAGCATTCACTCACGCATCGGCCTATCAAAATCCCATGTATCCAAGCTCTTATTCATCATCAACCTGCACGACAAATTTCCTTTCCAGCCTTCCGCACATTAAACTGAGCCAGGGCATGGCTTCTGTATCCTATATACCACCTCTATGCGACGGCATCAGCCTTTGTTATGTTTTCCTTAAATAATACCAAAACTAACACACTACAGATGCTACATGATCAGGACAGGAAACATGGGGACACATCCGCATGCCCATCAGCAACTGTGGGGAGAGTCAAAGACACCGTTCCCCTCTACACGACGGCTTAATGGTATGCTATACACTGACCCTCACACACATCTCCTTTTATTCACATACATCTGACTGTTATCAGCTTATTAACAACTTTGTAAACATAGCATTTTAGCACTATACATGTTTACACACATCCACTTACTTATAAATAAGTAAAACGACAGGAGAAGTATATGATTAATATCAAAAAGATAATACACAGGCCAAATAAAAAAAAACATTATGTGTTTAACAATAATCGCATTTTGAGGAAGTAGTAAAGTACAAATAGAGAAAATCAAATAATAAATTCTTAATGCCGGGTAAATAATTTTTGCAAAGCTTTTTCAAGAAAGCAAAGATCCTCTTAATTACCCATTCTTCTACAAAATACCCTTTATAAGCAAAATGCATGTATTAAGGAAAGTCATGAAAACTTTAAATCGAAACTTACTGTCCACACTAAACAGACTTCTATCGAATTTTCCATTTCAAACTATACACAAAATTTATAATTCAACGAATTATACACTTAACGTGATAACTTTGTAGAAAGGTCATAAAATCATCATAAAAAAATCATCATTTGAACACAACCTTTAGTAAATACTGACCAATTCCCCTATAATATAGAGGTTTTATAAGTTTATAAATGCAACATTGAAATTTATTTCAAAATGACCCTTGTATTTTTTTTCGACCATACTATCCATCTGTTACTCTTGCATTAACAATCTTAATTATTACAGTAACATAAGCTTTCAAGGATGGTAGGGAAATTATAAAAGTAGGATGTCGTCCATGGTTATGATATACTGCATCAACTCTAAAGATCAGCCATATGCAATAATCAGAATAAACTTCAGTATATTGCAACATGGAAACTTCAGGTCAATGGTCAATGGGTTGACCAAACAACATGAAGATGGATAATTTGATTTCTATCCAGGGTAACAATTTGCACCAACAGACCTCTTGCAGCTCTAAACTCAGTTGTGTAATTGGTTATTGTATTTATCATGAAAACCAAAACCTAAACCGAAACAAACAATACTAAGTGAATCTTTATGCCTTCTTCTTGGCCATTCATAACATTCTTAAAAATTATAAATCAACAATCGTGTAACTCTTTTATTTTTCATAAAAGCCAACGATTCTTCCACAATTAGTCAAAATTCGTTTCTACAGGAACCACACAAAACCTTTGAAGAGTCTATTTCTCGCTGGTCTTTCCCATTTGTATCGCGAGAATATAGTTATATAAGTTAACCGGCAACTTATGACGCCAAGTATTATGCCACCATTATGTTCGTGTTTCTTGCATGTTCTTAAGTGTTTAAGTACCAAGACATTAGGTGCCTAGACAAAACAGATCACTGATGATAACCATATTGTCCATTATGTTATTGTCTTAATACTCTTATACAACAACACCGGTACTAAATACGTCATAACCAATCTTCTAATATTGTTTGCAAGCCATCAGCAGTAAAATACATGGATATAAAAGACTAGTGAGATTCTGACCGGACAGAACAAGTCAATGCGCTGATTTACCATTTTTAACCAAAGAAACTGTCACTTAAAATCTGCCCAAATGCAAGAGTCCATTTTTTATTATGACTGCCAGGCACATTTGTCAAAACCAAGCAGACTGATCAGCTTTTACGCCCAATTTTCAGAGAAACGTCTTTTTTCTGAGATTCATTCAGCACACTCAGCAACGATTCACTTCCTCAGTGGACAGACACTCCGATGAACGGAATGTATATCCCATGTTGGCCTTACATAAAATCCACCGTAAATCTTGTGGCAGGCTGAGGTCCGCTAGGTAAGCATACAGAAGGTTAAAAGATTGTTGTAAATTTTTCTTCGTCGTGGCATTCTACAACCAGCAAATTTTACAAAAATCAACACTGCTATGAATAAACTTTGCTGATAATTATGGATGGGAATTTACTGTGCCGTAATGTTGATGCATCATTTTGCTCTTCACCTACACACGCCAAATCTATCCTTGCTTAGACACGATCGTACAATAGCAGCCTCACGCGCGCCGATAGCCTAGTTTTGGTTAAAAGCCATTAGCAATTTAACGGTAATGGAACCGTTGCGAAAATCTGTTCACTTTAGAGGGGAAAGCGGCATATTTAAACTCCACCATAAAGTAGAAGATGACAATGTCAAGCAATAAACGGAATAGCACAATATGCAGTCAGATTTCTACTGGCCGATAGCACTCGCGGCAATATTCTTCACTCCTGAAGGTTATGCTTCCGCCATCTTTGAAGTTTATTCATTAGGTGTTTCACAGGGAGTGGTATGGGCGTCGATTCTCGAATATCTAACACCTCTCTCTGGATAAAAGTGTAAGAGTTGACCAAAGTCCGTGGATATTCCATGTTGAAGACGTAATAACAGGCAAACAGAGCCGCATAAGCCAGTGTGAACTCTTCGAACTCTTGTACCAAATCCTCTTCTGCTACCAAGTAAAATTCGTCGCTGTTGAAAATACCTCCGCGACAAAGGACAGTGGGGACAACTTTGCCTTGCGTATCGATGCTTTCGGCCCTCAAATCAGCTTCTTGGACCATTTCCACCAGATTTTCCCGCAAGAGCACCGGGATAAGACAGAGGGCTGAAACCATATCCCAGTACTGGGCTAGCGAGACATTCTCTTGTTTGGCCAGTTCTGCACGTCTTAAGATTGCTCCTGATCCGGAAATACCCCTTGAAATTTCAATAATACCTTTAGCATATTTGGCGCAGTAACTGCGAATGGTTTCATCAATGTCAATTTGGTGGATTCTTTGGAATTCTTGGACAAGTTGTTTGCCCGTGAACAGCTGAGGATACGTCTCCTTAACCATCGCGATTCTCGGTTGTTCAAGCATTATGAAGTTCTGTCGGATATCAAATGTCTCGTCAAGATATGCCACGATGTCCTTTTCGTCTTGGAGTTTCTTCCCGTCATTACCTTCGGCTAGTTTTGATTTCTTCTCGGGACTAGGCGTGCTATTATCTGCATCATTTCCAACGTTGTTTCCTGAAGAAGTTCCTGCCTTAGCGTCATCTTCAAGGTCAGCGTCAAAACCAGGACCAGGTGGAATTTTCCTTTTACCTTTTTGTGACATGTTGGGATGAAATGATCTGTAGAAACAGTGAAATGCAATCCCAAGTCGAGCGTAGATTTTTATGGTTGCAGGCAACAATCTGGAGAGAAAAGGAAAATTCGAGTTAAAAGATATTTGACTACAGTACCAAATATTTCAGCAAAGGGCAGATAAGGTTCTCACATAAATCTTGTCAACGGACATTGTGTGCTTAAGATTTTAATGTCAAAATAACCACTATACCAATAGCTACTTTTCCTATATTTAATCAATAATTTTAAATTTGAGCATTAATCATTTAAAACAAATTGAAAGTACTGAAAAAGGACTGATATAAAAGATTGTTATAAAAAATAAGCCAGTTAATAGGAATTGTTTGGGATACAATCATCTGCGCAGTATTTCCCTCCTGGAACTGGATAAAACAGGTGCTTTTCTCAAGTTTAAAGTTACAGTTCGGCACAGCAGTAAAAAAAAAAAAAAAATGAACCATTCCATCAACACATGCTTCATCCTCTAAGATGTTTGCACCATCTTTATGACTTCGGAGGTCCTCAAAAGATGTCCTTTGGTCACGCCTTTAAAAAAAACATATAAGCAGGGAATGGATACCTGTCTTCGGAAATTGGGTTGAGTTTATACTATTCCTGGAACTCACGTGTTTAAACGAAGAAGCTTTGAGAGTCGCGTTTGGCTTTATATGCAACAGAAATCACACCGAGTTCGGTGGTAACTAGTTGGCAACTAGCTGGATTTATTCTTTAGATCTGTATGGATCCTGTCTCGGTCGACACGAGATTCAACGTTTGATCTTCCAAGACTTCCTTCCAGTCTCATCGACAAGCAACCAAGTGCCAAAGGCGAGCCAATCCAGTGGCCACAACGGCCTATTCTGCAAGAGGCAATATTCAAGCCCCATTGTGCATTAACATCCTAAAATACGGAAATGATATTGCTATGAAGAATTACGTGGTTTGATTCATGAAAGGCCTCTTTAGGTACAGGTTGGTTTTCACTACATATGTATTATTTCATATGTGCCAAAATTTTAAAGCAGTTTTTAATATACTTTTAAACAGTCAGGTGTCAGTTATCTGTTTATTCTATTAAGCGCATTGAAAAGCATGTTTTGTTTCAACTTGCTGTCTATGTACCCCCTCCCCCTCTGTGCGTACTCACAGTTTCAGCGAAGAGAGAATTCGTACAGAGTTTAAACTGTATGTGAGTGACATTCACATCGAGTGTTCGACATCTTCTAACACTGATATTGCCAATTTTAATGTCAGTGTGGTTTCATGATTTGCTTACTGAACTTAAACCCATAAGAAACAGTCAATGACTACATGCAATATGAAAAATTACAGCACTGAGTAAAATCAGGCAGATGATTACCAACTTCAATGTACACAGTTAAATGTTGTGAAATTTCTAGGATTCCGACGAAAGAGTCAAGACTATAAACGCTGAAAAATTAACCAGAAACCAAAATGCAATATATACATGAATATATATTGTGCCGTTTGTGCCCTTAGGCATTCAAGGATGCACAATTTCCATCTACATTTCAGGTGAATGCATGCAATGAAAGAAGGGACATGCACTTTAATAAAACTTATCACTGAGCCCTTTGCTTCATCCAGGCTACATATTAAAATGTAATCTTACTTTCATCGTAAGTAAAGTATAAAAAGTCTAAAAATAATCCTTCTTAATGCGGAATCATTATCTTTCCGGCAACACTAAAAACGACCACTTGCCTGTCAGCATATATTCAGAATGTATGACGACAGTAATACTTGCTTGTATTTTACTACTGCATATGTAGTTCAGAAAGTGCTTGTAAGCAGGGATTATACGGCTTTTGATGTATTGCATTTATCTGCTTTGAACCAACAACCGCTGTGGTCTCCACACATTGGATACATGAGCGAGATCCCAATTGACCATACCAGTATTTATTGGGGAGACCGAAGAACTCGAATGAAACGCCTAACGACCTGTTCTGTATAAGTTCTGCTGCATTCAATTGGTGCAAAAAAATCCCACGAGCAGTAGTGCCTTATTTCGATTTTACGAGACAGAAAGAAGTGCCAGAAAACGGGTCGATGGCCAAACGACAACGAATGCTGCGGGCTAAAGCCGTGAAGAATAGCGAAACTTTGTGCTCTAGGATCCAGTTATTTTCATTGGCACGCTCTCTAAAACAAGATAAATGGCACATAAACTCTAAAATCGTCAGCAGATTCAGTCATTGCAAGATCTCTTAATATTGTGCGGTAATATGCCCAGTTGAAAAGACAATTTAGATGAATACAGAACCTGAAGTGAAACTTCAAATGAACATGTTACCTCAAGGAAAAAACTGCCACGATGGTATGCTGACAAGGACTCCTCAAGTACTAGTTAAAGGTGAGAGTATAGAAACTTAGATAAAAGTTTAGCAGCTTCCCAAAGAATTCGTCATCAATCTATAACAGGAACCAAAATCACTCTTTTGAATTTACAGAATGGAGTGTCTTAAATTCATTTCCATACAACACATTAATAATATAGGTACAGTAACTTTGAAAACATTTTACCAACTTTGTGTTTCTAATTCGAGATTATAAAATAAAGATACACGCCGATTTTTGAGAATGCATATTGTTATATGAAATGACAAAGTATATACAGATGTATTGTATAAACTAAGTCCAGCAGCAAATGGATAGTTCACATGGAGAGGCATTATCTTAACACTAAATTCACCAAGCTGAGTTTTATCCTTAGTGTTTCTCTCTTGCACTGATGTTTCTGAAATATTCAGTGACTTCAGGGTGGCGACATATGACACTCTAAGAATACCGTCTATAGTTATTAGACTTTGGCAAGGGTTCGCCTGACTGGAATGTAGGCAAAAAAAAAAATAATAAGTAAATCCACTGTTAACCATACGTCGTTGCGCATGGGAGTCGTGTACTGTGTGTAGTGATGCCAAAGCGTTTGATATAAATCGGGGTATACAAACCATGCACAATCATCAAAAGCTGTTTTTCTATATATAGCAATCTATATGTAGCTGTTGCTTTTCCATATCTTCAATCCACTGTGATGGCGATCTCATTACCACAAGCTTTGTCACAAAAAGTCAGAATAAACCATGACTGAACTAAAAAATGACAATTGTATTATTTGCCTGTTATGTAAGATCATATATCAATCAACTTTCGCGCTTGCGGTGAATTTACTTGACCACAAGTGCAATTGTCAATAATCATAAGATTACAATTTCAAACAAACTCATTAGTTTACAGATCTCCCACTCTTATGTCATCACGAGACAAATTATCATTTTCAGCATATATGTGCTAAAAGGGAAAATCAATCAAATCTCTAGAATGACCTCATGTTACCGTGTTAGTATGAACCTGATTAGTTGAAAACTAGTCACATTACAGGTATGACAAGCGGACGGAACAAACAAATAAATGAAGAAAACGCAAAAGATACTCATTCAAGAGTTCCCTACGATGTCGAAGAGGCACAGTTCATGTGCACACAGAAGGATGTGAAGTTTATCATTATCTCACTATTTATTGTTGCTGTATCAATGGAAGGGCATTGCAAAGACAACAGATAAGGACACAAAACTTATTAACATTTTAAGCTGAAATCGGACTGACCAGTGCAAGCTTAGATGAAGTATATGTAGGTATAGCACCAAGGGGGTACCAAGGTCGAAAATTTAACAGTCTTGTACCGAGCATTGTCCTTATATTGGATTGAGCCAGATTTTCCGCAGACAATAAGGGCGCTTTAACCTCTCAAAACCCTTGCAATGGGGTTATAACCCATACTCAAAATGATACAACATATTTTACTAGAAAGACATCTGTTACATAATGTTACCTGTAAACGTTCACGCTCTTATGGCCATAAGCAGCACTGCGATTTATCGTGACACCGTCCACTAGCCTGTCATTGGTTTGCTACAGGTCAACGAACTTTTAGAGTTCAAATGAGTGAATGGAATAATGACATGCACTCCTCGACTGATGCAACAAGAAATTTGATCATTAACCAGAAGCGGTAACTTCTGTATTATACACATGTACCACGACCGTTCTGCCTGTATATATTATCTCTCGCAACAAAATCCGACCGAATACCTGAAGCCGACATCTATTACATGTAGGAGACAGAAATAAATTTATTATCATTGTCTATAAATATGCTGGTTGGTAGCGTATGCTCATACAATTCCACAGAAAAACTGCAAACAGAAAAGAGTATACGTAGATATGTTCAAGACGATTCAGGAATAGTATACTTTGTATATAGGCATACGTCTGTATGCATGTTTGCATGGGTGGGGGGGGGGGGGTATGTCGTACCTTACAATTTTATTGTTAAATGACCACGAGGAGTCATTAGTCATTATTGTGTCTTCTTGTGGAAGTGCACAACTGAAATATCATGCTAGAGACATGACATCCCACCTACATGTGCCAACCAGTCTTGTTTCCCCGCTCTAATGCTATAGGCAGCGATCTGGGTTTGACCAGACCTGGTTTGGACCCCAGACCTGTCCACATCGAGGTGGACACTATACCACTACCAGTTAATCGACGCACTCAACAAAGGCATACCTTGTACCCATTGTATCTTCGCCTTGTGAATGGTATGGTCTAAAATGCCTGTATACCTTACCGTGAAGATTCATGCAGACTTGAGCACAATTATTAGTTATATATGGTTCCATATATACACACAGTGTATACTCATTAGAAAATAACTTAATTTCCCGTCTGTATACATGGGTGTGTACGTAATTTTCGCCAGGTATATATTGTGTCAATAGCATACAAAATATAATATCTTATATTTTAAAATATGAATACTTCAAAGGCGATATCAGGTTGTTGTACATTGTTATGCTGTTAAAGGCCCTTAATAATGATCAGAACAGCCACGATCAAACCTTTTATGTACAAGTTACCAATAATTACTTTAAAATTACAGTATCGATATTCAACACTGTTCTCCCACCATAATGCTGGTAGCCGTCAAATCAGTAGAATATTCTTGAGTACGGCGAAAAACACCAATCAAATAAATAAATGAATACATAAATAAATAACTGCAGTTCCTACTAATCGCGCATCAGCGCCTGCCCTCACATAAAGATTAGACTGTCTGCTCTATATCCAGATAGACGGACGGACAGACGGGCGCCCTATTAGGAATGAAGTAGGACGCGCCAACCCATTACTGATCAAAAGGAATTTGCCAGCACCTGTATACAATTAAGATTACGTTTGTTAACAGTGCAGTAAGAACGATCTCATACATAGAATAATACGTGTATTTAATTCTGAAATAATCGTGTAAACACGTACAGTAGGTTGAGTGAGCTAGCATGAATAAACACGGAGGGATTCAGCCGTTCGCCTTCTCTCCTATCCCCACACAGTGTACACATAGTGAACGAATACTTGAGGCCAAGCTCAGCTATGCTAGCTGGTGGTTCTCGGCGCTCGGCAATATTGCATTCGACACCTAGAATTTATCGATTATTTTCGCCTTGCCTGGAACAATATCCATGGATATAGGTTATTCTATTTTAGATGAAAACAAACTTGAGAAAAATTCGCATCTGTAAATGAAGAGAATTCGTGAAAACGACGAAAATATTCGGGCGATGAGCACCTACACATAGGTCGTTGTGACCGGAAGGCCACAATGCGGTATCCAAGGATCCGCGTGCAAGATGACAGGCGCGTAAGGGTTTGTTTACAAACATGTCACAATCACCCAACCACGTGGTGGTTAAAAAGTGGGCGGGGTAATCACAAGCCATGCGGAACCATTATGGTAAAAATTCAACAGGCTCCACACTTCAAAATTTAAAATGTACGTTGAAAAGCTATGCGCGAGAGTGGTACTATGCAGCGAAACCCTTCGTGTAGGGCCTCAAAAATCCGATTTCTGCTTTGTGTGAAGCCGAGGCCCGGGAAAAGCGTCAGTTCGACTGGGCTATAGCAGGGTAAGCTCGTACACATCATACATGGGCCACAGCGTTAGGCCTAGCACATATGTACAGGGTAAACCGCACAAGTATGCTCCGTGAACTGGAATCCCTGGCTATGGCCACGATCATCAAACCTACACTGTATCGCCGAGCTTGTCACCAGGGAGAACTGAGTTGTCATCGAGAACAAACCTTCAACTGTAAGGGAATAAACAGAATTTCACCTACCTCCGGCGGCCATTGTCAGTGTGGAAATGTAATGTAGGGGACCAGTCATTTCAGGGCAGGCTCTGGCTGGGGAAGGCCTGGAAAGTGCGCAGTGCCCGGGACAGTTCATTGCCTGCATACTGAATCTCCCTTCCCTTCTCCTTTCCAAGGTATACCGTTATCACTGTACTGTGCATATATACGACTACGCAATACACTACAATATTGGGCATATATATTTCTGGCATGTTTTATGTTTCTTTTAAGAAGCAACAGAGGGACCTACACGTTAATTATTACTGATTATAATGCAGTGACATTTATGTATTTGAGACTTTGGTCTAATCATTTCAATAATTAAACTGTTACTATTTCTAGTATATTGTTAATATCCATTTTGGCTGATGGAACTGTTAAGAACTGTAGCACCTGCCAGTGATATTATCAGAAAGTTTTAAAGATAGGCCGATATATGCGTGACACACCTGCAAGAACCAGAGCAAGTTCACAAACAAAAGTTTGATGTAATTTTATTCATGCACCACCAAAAGATGCTGGCGTAGTACATGCAAAAATGAAAACCACATTGGCGGGAATAATGTTGTGTATAACGTGTTCTGGATACCAAAAACACATAGGCCTACATTCATACATAAGCTCCATGCAAACACTGTGATGAATTTGCAGAACATGTTTCCAAACACTGCTATAAACCATTCACGTGTATATATTTTAATACATGCACAGATATAAATAATAGATTGGAAGTTTGTTTGATGTTTATTGAAAGTGCCGAAGGCAAGAACTGATTACTAATTTGTGCATGTATTGAATAAGGTAGGCGACTCTCCTACCGGTTGAGAGTTCAGTCTCAGCTTTGGGAATAATTTTGTAGATTCTTGAGCCTTTTTTTTTTTAAATAACCTGACGACGGTTCTCGCATGGGGCATTGTACGTCACACGTATAGATTCGTTGATGGTTTACACCGGGCACTCTTAATTCCCCCAACCATAATACTGTCTTCTTTTGTGAAAATTTCATGAGTATTGTGTTCAAAAGTAATCAATCAATCAATCTGCTTGCTATTTGGTTCTTTTTTTGGGGGGGGGGGGTGCTTTTTAAAATAAAATTGGGATCTGAGAATTTGACCCTTTAGCTTGAAAAATGGTTCAGTATGTGCTATAGAACTACTCAGCCGAATAATGCTAGCTGCCTTTTGTAATAATAGCGGAAGTGGAAAACATAAGCCTTAGGAACCCCGCGGGGGTCGTGGATTTCAACAGCTCGAAAGTGAGAGGAAATGAATACCCTGTGTAGTCAGAGTCAACAGGACTATATTGTAAAATGCTGTGAACAATATACATGCAGTGTAAGTTTATGTTAGTGTCAACAAAAACGTCGAAATCTGTTCTGTACACATACGAAAGACATAAATAAACGAACTATTTGGCATTGTAAGGGCAATGTCCATCAAGAATATTAGTTATTTGTGACAATGCGTTAAGACTTCCTTTTCTTCTGCCCATTTGGCGGAAACATAAATGTTATTTTCATTTCACTTACTGTCTAGGTCCTGTGAACAACATTTTTGTGTCAATGTTGGAATATATACGGAAATGGAGAAATGCTATCTGGTATCGCAGTTGTTTCGAGCTAAGCGTGGCAGCTATAGTGGTACATTCAGCATCGCACCTGCCTTTTTTTTCATGTGGGCGCGGCTAACTATCCCGTTGGCGCGGTTAACTCTTCACTGTCAATTGGTCAATGAGGCGGAAATTCCAGGTCAAAACACATACATCCTCTATCAAATCCACCACCACAATCCCACCAACACCTGTATCTGAAGGACAATGGATTACGATCTGAACAAACTCTGTCTCAGGTGTATTTAAATGATGATTACACATCAAGTCAACCAAGGATAAATGCTTCCAAACTCCGAAAACTCGTAAACCACGATAATGCCAAACAAAGTTACGACGGTGGTATTCATACAGCATTCAGGAATGCACGTTAGGTAAGTTTGGCATATGACCTTGATCAGGTCATACCAAAGACTTTAAAAATGGTACTTGTTGCTGCCTCGCTTGGTACTCAGCGCTAAGAAATTAGGGTATGGAAACAGGATTGGTTGACTCGATGACAGTATAATGTGGCTTGGATGTCATGTCTGGTGTCTGCGGTATGATACTTCAATGGTGACAGCACATTGGCGACATGGGCTCACTATATGTACACACTTCTAACGAATCCTCATCATGTGACTGAAAACTTTATACGACGTTAAACTCCAAGCATTCATTCATTCATTTAAATGGAACATACGTCTGGTAAGCTGTGGTGCATATACGTGTGTTAAATAAGGTGCATACGTCCAAGGCCATATAAACTTATTTAATAATCGTATTCTACAGTGAAAAAAATATTATTTCCAATTTGCGATTAAGGGAAAACCTGTACGGGAACAGTGGGAACATACTGATTGACACCGTGAACATCCAGCATGTATATATCGATATATCGTTCACAAAGGCTTGGTAATGTTCATGTAATAGCCATAGGACAACTGTACTGCATATGTGTGTATATCACATCCGAATAACAGCGTGGACAGTACATAAAATGTGCATGTAAGGAGAGAAATCAGACGTGCAGGGTCTGCATGGAGATTATTAAAAACTTGTACGAGGTATGTTTTATTTTTGAAGATTACATCTTGGGACAATCTGAACATTTCACGATCGCTCTAATGGACACTGCAGTGGGAAAAATACTCGAAATAGAACGAAGACAATGATTTTGAATTATTATATGCATGTAGTGACAGTGAGGACAGGTTGTAATGACTGAGAGGACAGGTTGTAGTGACAGTGCGAACAGGCTGTTGTAACAGTGAGGACATTGTTGTAGTGACAGTGCGAACAGGCTGTAATGACAGTGAGGACAGGTTGTAGTGACAGTGAGGACAGGCTGTAGTGACAGTGAGGACAGGCTGTGGTAACAGTGAGGACAGGCTGTCGTAATAGTGAGGACAGGCTGTAATGACAGTGTGGACAGGCTGTTGTAACAGTGAGGACATGTGGTAGTGACAGTGAGGACAGGCTGTGGTAACGGTGAGGACAGGCTGTCGTAATAGTGAGGACAGGCTGTAGTGACAGTGAGGACAGGCTGTAGTGACAGTGAGGACTGGCTGTGGTAACAGTGAGGACAGGCTGTCGTAATAGTGAGGACAGGATGTGGTAGTGACAGTAAGGACAGGCTGTTGTAACAGTGAGGACAGGTTGTAGTGACAGTAAGGACAGGCTGTAGTTACAGTGGGGACAGGCTGTTGTAACAGTAAGGACAGGCTGTAGTGACAATGAGGACAGGCTGTAGTGAAAGTGAGGACAAGCTGTGGTAACAGTGGGGACAGGCTGTCTTAACAGTAGGGATAGGCTGTTGTAACAGTAAGGACAGGCTGTAGTGACAGTGAGGACAGAGGGTAGTGACAGTGGGGACAGGCTGTTGTAACAGTGAGGACAGGCTGTAGAGACAGTGAGGACAGGTTGTAGTGACAGTGACAGCCTTTCCTCACTGTCACTACCACATGTCCTCACTGTTACAACAGCCTGTCTGCACTGTCAGACTGTTGTAACAGTGGGGACAGGCTGTTGTAACAGTGAGGACAGGCTGTAGTGACAGTGAGGACAGGCTGTTGTAATAGTGAGGACATGTGGTAGTGACAGTGAGGACAGGCTGTGGTAACGGTGAGGACAGGCTGTGGTAACAGTGGGGACAGGCTGTCGTAACAGTAAGGACATGCTGTAGTTACAGTGGGGACAGGCTGTGGTAACAGTGGGGACAGGCTGTGGTAACAGTGGGGACAGGCTGTGGTAACAGTAAGGACAGGCTGTAGTGACAGTGGGGACAGGCTGTAGTGACAGTGGAGAGGCTATAAGGAGAGAAACTCTATCAGCCCTGGAAAATGTGCAGTCTGCATGGAGATTGTTAAAAATTAGGTATAAGTGTTATTTTTGAAGATTACATCTTGGGAAAATCTGAACATGTAATGGACACTGCAGTGGGAAAAATACTAGAAACAGAACGAAGACATTGAATTTGAATTATTATGTGCTTGTAATGACAGAGAGGACACGCTGTAGTCACAGAGAGGGTAAGATGTAGTGACAGTGAGGAGGGGCTGCAAGGAAATCATCTGTCTGGCACGAAACGATAATATATTTTTTGTACGGAGAAAACACTAATTCAGGTGCAAAGGCACCGAAGGGGTACGATCATAAGCTTTATGGTAATAATACCACTATTATGCTTATAATACGCTTGGAATGAAAAGACGATGTGGCTTGGAAGAGGAAACAACCCATGTTGAAGGATGATGCGGTGTGGTATGGTGCAGAGAATCTGTTGGGGCAGAAACAGATATTCGTATACCAGCCGTTAACCATAATGAACGTTCCGGGTCATAAATCGCAAGGCCAATTACCAAAACGATGTTGAACACAAACCACCATAGAAATTATGTAAATTATGTAAAGTATGGGAAATTACAACGGATTCAAGTAAAAAGTCAACAATGAGTTAACAGTTTCCAGTAATGACGGAAAGAGACATGAAAGGAGACTGTGATTTGATACCCATTTGGGTCAATCTTTATTTAAATTCAGAAAAATAAAACAATCCTCTTAGTAACCTAAGTTGTCTGAAGGATAGTTGTTCTCTTCCAGGAGAACATAGTGGGCAGCTTAGTTATTCAGGATCCCAGAAACAGAAACAAATTGCTTAGTGGTTTTATGTTTAAAAGTTATCCTCAGAGATAGCATTTTAACAATTAATATAGGCTTTGATTGATAATGTATTCTTTTATATAATCTTGTTTTTAAGATGAAAATATAGATTTCATTTGTCCTTTTTTTACTTTACGAAATGTGTATTTACTGGCTACAAAGTCCAATCAGATTTGTATTTGTTGCCAGCTTGGAGAGACGGTTTTATACCCCTTTCCCACGCTAATGAAGATTTCAATGCATGAACGAAAACTTATGACACTTGCGAAGACAATGAAATGCACAATGCGATTTTGTTAACTAAACACAAATAAATATACAATCATACGAGACGTTTTACTAATCTTATGCGCTGACCGTTTCTCCATTGTAAGAAGGCGATTGACAGCGAAGAAGATTAAGGTAAGGGATAACAAAATCAACCATTTGATGATTCTAGATCTAATATTAAGGGTCGTAAGAAACATTCGTATACCAAACGTCAATCACAATGGCTGTTAATTCCAGGTATATGATCTCTAGGCCAATTTCCAAAACAAAGCGTTCAACACAAACCTCCAATTAAGAATCTCAGTATGAAATTAGAAAAGTGATATAAATACACGTACTCTGATCAGCACTCTCCGGTGATGCCAGAAAGTCGCAAGGAATGTCCGAGAAGCGTATATTTAATCAGAATACTATCTCAAAATCTTCCACTAAAATAGTTTAACATGATGTCGTTTACCAAAAGATGTATCTAATTTGCGTTTTAATTGCAACATTTATGTGTTCAACGTGGCGATCTGATTAAACACGTTACACGGCCCTTACCTTTGGGTTAAATTAGATAAAATGATAAAGAAGAGAGCCAGAGATTCTGACACTTTTTGGTACATCTTTATATATCTATATTTTCATAATGTAACATATACGTGTATACGATCAACTGAATGTTACTTTTCTTTTGAATGGAAATAAGTGCACGGACCGCATGATCGATGTCTCTTCTATACAATATAAATCGTATTTATTTTATATTTTGTTGATATTAATTTGTGTAGTATACATTTATCAGCACACTATATATACACAATCGGATGAAATTTAATGCTATCATAAACATGGGTTTGCACTGTATAGACATGAGAAGAAAACAAGCAACTCGATAATGTCTGTAACGGTACATCATATTTAAGAATGTAGGCTACTTTGCCAAAAAAAAAAACAAAAAAAAAACAAAACAACATTCCATCTAAAGCCTAAGTACAGCCTAACTCATGTCGCGTGATGGTATAGAAATTATTATTTAACTTAACATATCACAAAGTTGTAAATGTTACGTTCCATAAAAAGGCTCTGCACAACTCATATTTTTATTTGACAGGTTTAAAATGATAGAAATCATTTCCGATTAAATCAAAATGTGATGGCTACACTGTTCAGGCCATGGATTACAACTTGCACCTACATCTAGGGTCTTACTTTCTGATCTTTTGCCCACGTATAATTCGAAAATGTGTTGCTGCAACTCTCTACTACACTTAGTTTATTAACGGTGATACTTCTTACGAGTTAATGAATAGAAAACAGGCTGCATAAAGCGACCTTCCTTAATGACGTCACATCACATGGATGTGTTGGGTAAAAGGTGTTATATTTTTTAACATCTTTATAAGAAAAGGGTTAGTTCACGCTGAGCCTTGCCATTATTCATGAAGTAATTGTATTCATGAAGTAATTGTACGACCATATAAGGCAGCATTACTTTGGGCTATTTCTGTAACACCTATACATCCTTCATGGGATTGTCTCATACGTAATTCTGAAAACCTGCGAAAGTATTCTGAAAAGGAACAAACTGAAAAAAAGTTTTTATTTTTTTAAATTTTTTTTATGAATCCTCCCTTATAAACCGATATATCGATATATGAAAAGAATGCGCGTGAGTTTATACAAAGGGAGTTAATCCGAGTCATTGCATTGAGTTATCTCCCCCCCGGTGGTCGGTCACCTGCTTATACGTCATGATGTTCGCGAAGGGAAGGACCAGTTGCACATGATATAACAACAACACAGGGGGAGTTGCCTGGTCATCCGTTAGTTTTGACAGAGGTACGTTTGGCTGCGATGTGCATTTAGCTCGCTTAAATATTTCGTTTGCTCTTTGAGTGCTTTAGAAGGCATCTACATACAACATTGATATATCCGTATTATCCGTATCAGTTTCCTCCTGCGAAGTTTGTAAGTCGATCATGATCATACGGTCACCAGTTTACGTCTACGTTCTCTGTGATCTATCCCACCAGGATACATTAGCACGCACTGCACCAGTGCACGTAGTTGTACAACATATTGTCGCTGTGTGACATCAGTATTTTTCTTTGGCACCACAGCACACCATCAGACGCATTGGTGAACAGCATTTTTTTGTTAATGTACATGTAGATCTAAATCTGGCCTGTCCCAAAACTCACCCCACCCCCATCTTGTCACCATGCATGACATTAACTTACAGGACTTGCCTGGCAAAATCATGAAGATTTATTTGTATATTAAAACGATTTAGTAGTAGTAAATATGTTGCGAGAAATTCTTTGTGATTTGTATTCTATACCATGGAGCGGATGTATTATATTAAATTTATTCTCTTGTACCCGGTACACCTTTTCCCCTGATATTGTAGGCCTACATTGGCTTCAATTATTTTTTATTTTAAATAACATTGTAGTTTTAATCTCAGCTGTATGATTGATTTGGTTTCTCTGTTTTATTTTGTACCAGTATACCATATGGTATTATGAAATTTCTGAAAAGAGAACATGAATTCCTTATTAATTCCTGATTTTGTCTTTTTTTTTTAATTGCAGCTTAAGTAAATTTATGAAGGGAGGTAATCAATGCCTGCCCTAATGACTTACCAGGTGTATAATGTGCCAATAGTCCCGGCGGACTTGCGTCGAGAAGAGACAGTCCGCCAAATTGCTGATGCGCTCGATTACCTGGACAAAGTCTCCAATGATGTTTTTTCAAAAATCAATAAGCGAGTGTCTGAGAACAAAGCCAAACTTCAGAAGCTTGATGACAGAGTGGCACTGGCTCAGGCAAAAGTGGACAAACTTAAAGGCAGCAACAAAGCCACAAAAGTATTTGCAAGTGCTAAGTTCCCAGCTGTAGAAGATTTGGAATTTTACCACTCTGTATTTGAAAGTAGCAGAGATTCAAACATTCAGAAGCCAAAGCGATCTAATTACCATATTCAGTCCAAGCATCAAACTGTTGATAGCAGGATATTGAGGGATAAGTTACAGTATTACAATGTTCACCTTAATGTGAAGAAGAAGAAGAAGAATGAAGATGAGCAGGGTGAAGGCCTGGGTGGTTTGCCAAAGACTACTCCGTCTATCAGCTCACTTCTTCTCTTCAACACGTCTGAAAATCCGTAAGTAAACAGATCAACACCTCACAAGGTGTTGAATTTATCAGTACTCAGTTAAAACTTCTCTTTTTCAGAGTATTTTGTGTGCAGTAGGTACCTTGATGCCAGAACAGTATTTACTTTTATTGCTTTAACATCATTACCATTAAGATGCTGCAAAGGAAACAAACAAATAGGAAACAACATTTAAAAAAACGTGTATGATCATTTGATCTAGGAAGGAATAGAAATGCATATAGTTACTCAATTTTTACCAGTGATATGAGCAAGGATAATCTCCCCTGCTCTGACTACATGAGTAATGTAAATCATTCAGAAATTTAGCACGCCTTAATTTCTTCATTGATCTCATGATATACTCTTAGTGATATATATTATTTTAGTTACCAATACATTTAGCTCACAATTTATTGCTTTTCATCTTGCCTGCAGACCACTGAAAGTTATTGGTTTGAACTTGAATAAAGGCAAAAGGCAAATGACAAAGGCATTTACTATGGAACAGTGTGGGTTGTCTTTATTTATAAGAGCCTCAGCAAAGATATACATGACTTTTTCTTGACTTTTCTGTAACCCTTCACCTGTTTGCTCCAGATATAAAAAGTATGTAATGTTGGACCCGCTCGGAGTGGTGACAAAGACTAGAACAGCGCTGGAAGAAGAGGAGGCTGGCCTGGCCGATGCTCCAAGCACAATTGCCCAGCAAGAGGAGCTTCAACGAAGACAACAAGAAACCTTCTTCTACATGCCAGATATTGGTCAAGTTCCAGAGATTATGGTGCCAGACTTTCTGCCAGATCTCTTGGGTAGGTGAAGACTGTCCTTTTTTTTTTTTTTGATTGGTGTTTTACGCCATACTCAAGAATATTTCACTTATACGACGGCGGCCAGCATTATGGTGGGTGGAAACCGGGCAGAGCCCGGGGGAAACCCACGACCATCCGCAGGTTGCTAGCAGACCTTCTCACGTACGGCCGCCAGCATGAGCTGGACTTGAACTCACAGCGACCGCATTGGTGAGAGACTCCTGGGTCATTACGCTGCGCTAGCGCTTCAACCGACTGAGCCACAGAGGCCCCTCTGTCCTTTTTGAGTAAACCCCAACTAACTACATGCACTTAAATCTGACACTATATGGAGACGGTAAATGTATGCTACATGCTACTGAGTGAATTGGTTAGTCATCAAGATTGTCTTTTGAGGTACAGTCCCTTGCTTTTGTGGTGTAAAACTTCAGCAACACATTATATATTTCATTTCAAGTGTAAGATTTCATTCAGTCATTGTCAGAGATTAGTATCTTAATCTCTTGTGTAAATGGACGGTCTCTCACTCTCTGGTTACTACCCTTAATAATTAAACCGGTTTGGTTTTTGGTGAAAATCTTTGTTAATTTTTTAACTTTTTTATTGCTGTGGTTGTGGCTTTTAAGTCATGATTTTCTCCATTCTAATCTTGATTGCCAATCAAGAAGTGGAAAATTCTTGAGTATGGTTTTAAAACTGTGCTCTGATATAAAAACAGAAACAAATTTTTCTATTTCAATGAGCATTTTAATTTTGTTGGAATTGTTTGTATTGTTATGGGCAGCATGATAAGGAGGGTTTCCCTAACTGCCTTTGCAGCTGAACTTATTACATTGGATTTGTGGCTGACAAAAATTTTATGACTGAAAAAATCATCAATATTATGTGAAATCTGTTCTTATAAGTTAGTAAAAAGACCAGAGTTTTCTGAAATTTGCACATGTATGTTTTCTTTTTGCCAGGTGTTGCAGATGACTTATCCTATAGTGCTGACCAAGGGCCATCGATCGCCCCAAGTGTGTTGGGAACAGGCACTATTCCTGACTTACCCTCAGTGTTACCGGAGACAGAAGATATTCCATCTTTTTCAGCAGGTCTTGGGGCAGATGTGGGCCCACCTCCACCTGGGCCTCCCCCTCCCCCAGATGCTCCTCCCCCTCCCTCAGCACCTCCACCCCCACCTCCTCCACCCCCACCCCCACCACCAGATGCCCCGCCTCCCCCACCACTCCCTTCTAGTGAAGACAGTGAAGTGCCAGCAGAGCCCTCAACTCCAGCCCCTTCTTCAGGGGACGGCCGCTCCGACCTACTGGCCTCGATCAGGAATGCAGACAAGGCGACGTTACGCAGTGCCAAGGACAGGAAACTGGAGAGCAAAAAGAAAAAGGAACAAGACAAGAGCGGTGGGGGAAGTGGGGGTGGGGACCTTATGAGTGACCTGTTTGCCAAGCTCTCCATGAGACGGAAGGGTATATCGGGGACGGGCAAGGGTGGTGGTGGAGGTGGTGGAGGTGGAGCAACTGATACATCAGATGGTCATGCCACAGGTGGAGGATCAGCCATGGACAAGATTTCCTCTATGATTCCTGCACCGCCCAGGCCAGGCGGTGCTGCTGACGATGCTAATGACGAGGAGGAAGACTGGGACTAGTGCACAAAACAGTTACATTGTACAATATATATATGTGTGTAAGATGCAGTTATCAAAAAGCATGTTTTAACTATGAGAAATGTATAAAATATTTATCTACACTGTTACTACATCATATGGTATGACATCCATTTTAATATTTATGCAAGTTGCCAATTATGATTCATAATGTATTTCGTTATCACTTGATGGTATGTGATTTATTTGTAACATTACATGGGAAATCTTTCATACACAAAACACAAAACCTGAGACACATTCATAAAAATGTAAACATTTTAGCTGATAATTGTTAGATATAGGAAAGGAAGGGTTCTTCTGTCCCTTTCATTGCTTTTTCATTATAGATAAGACATTCCATCCATGCTAATGATGAATGGTAACACATTTTTTCCATCAACATCAACAGGTAATCATATTTCTGATCTTTTATAACATTCAGTGCCATGTTTCATACCTTGGTTAGGAACAAGGAAACAATTGGAGCATGTTGGTGACATGATGTGGCAAACTAGAAGTAGACTTAGTTTGTATGGAGTTTATGATTCCTGGGTGTGTCGTTATTGCCTTCATCCTTTTCACACGGACCACAGTCATCAATGAATAGATAATAAAGAAAAGAAGTAAAGTATGTGTGAATCTGGACTTTCTAGCCTGAATTCAGACTCCTGTCCTTGGATTAGTATCATACATATCGTACCAGGAACTATATCTGTTTTGACAAAGTTCATATTAGGCCCCTAAGGGGCAAAATGGAATCCACAGGCTCTGGGTATAGCTAAATCATTGTTTCTTGTGGGAGCTGCGCAGCCCCAAGGTAATAGCCCTTTTCAGTACAAAGCTCAACTTTAATACAGAATTGGATGCTTTCACATGGTAGAGTGATATCAGTTCTTTCAAGACTTTCATTTCACAATAAACATTAAGGAGTGAGTCACCGACATTTTGGGAAGCACAGTCAGTACACAGCACCCAATTCTTTTCAGTGTGGAGTGTATTTGATTGGTGTTTTGCTTATATTTAAACTCGCAGTCACCGCATTCATTGCGCCGCGTTGGCCTCGGTTTGGAGGTGAATTCTTGACATGGACGGAGAACCAGTCTTGTAGCAGGTTTTTTGATGTGGTCAGCATTATTTGTTTATTTAAATAAAACGGAAAAGCGTGATTATCCAAGGGCCACTGCTCCGAGGTATGCCTTTATTATTCTGGCAGCAACAGTCCTTCGTTAAATCACTAGGACACGTGATATGTGGGTTCAATCCAGTTCTGGAGCAGGGAATTCGTGCATTTCCCGGCTCTTCCAGGTGAATGTAATATTAACGACGGTCGTTTACCCATTTGTGCATCCTTGTTAAAGCAGATAGACCAGAAATTTCGTGCACAATGCCAACCAGTGCAAATCCAATCGATTTTTTTGCTATTATTGTGGACTAGCCCAAAGTATCAACCTCGTGTGTACGTGTTACCGTTCGAAATCGACAATAAATTTTTTAGAATCATTTCAGCACTGAAAAAATTAAATATACGATTTTGACGTTTACCGAAAATTATAATTATAATTTTGAGATATTTTTGGTAAATATGGATTTTTTTTTCAAGAAAAATTTCCGGCACATCATCTCGTTCAAATAAATAAATAACTGCGCTCTTGACAAAATAATGATAATACCAGTCAACATTGCTGATGTGACCTGCCATGCAGGATTATGCTTACATAATGCCGAAAGGAGCAGCCACTTTCATTCTCATTTACCGTAAATGGTCGAGAATTTCCGGAAATGAGGTCAGCTTAGGGATCCCCATACGAACTATTCTCATCCATAAAGTTGTTTTGACAGCATATCACCACAGACGTCACCAATGCTGGCTACTGACTTTGCAGATTGACTGCTGGGACTTTGTAGTTTATAGGCATTTTGATATTGGTCGATTCGTCGCTGGCTCAGCTGTATAACCCGTCACTATCACTGCAGGCGATCGATAGTCCTCTCATAGATATAAGCGGTGGTATCTGGTCTTTTCTTGGCGTCCTTTATGCTTACATCTATTGCTGGAATAAACCTGGAAGGCGGCGATCTTAAATATGAAAAATGAATCAATAAATAAATAATTAAATAAAGTAATGAAAAAATAAATCAACCAATAACACTAGTATACCCTTTTTAACAAAATTGTCTTGGTTTCAAGGAGAGCTGATGTGTTGTTACAAGAGTGGTTGTTTGAATGAATTAATCATTTATCCATTTTCATGGCCTCATTTATAAACACCAAACCCTATAACATGACTGAGTAAATGATTGACTACACCGCCAATATTTCAATCAGACTATTGCGAACACCATGTATGATGGAGTGCCGACATGTAATAATATGCATATAAATATATAAAAAAAGTCAACAACAATCAACAGTACACCGGGGTTGCTTTTAATAATCTGAAACTTACATAATATTAAAAGTTTTTTCCGGGTGTACCGTAATTAGTTCTTGAAGTATGTCTATTTTCGTATTACACCTGCTGATATAGCCTACCTGGGGGGAAGCGGTACTAACTTTATCGCTTTGCGTGTCATATAAATGAAGGCGGGTGATATCGAATCACGTCTGGATCTTGTATCTCTGGTCTGGTTACTTGGAAGAGCCTCAAATGGCTGAGTACCAAGATGTGTCCATTTCGTACTAACTAGCGAACCTAAGAACCCTTTATAGAACCCTTTATAAACATGGGCAATATCTACGGGCTGACAGAATAACACCACAATATAACAAACATTTACAACGATTTAAACATTTATTTATTTATTTGATTGGTGTTTTACGGCCCACTCAAGAATATTTCACTTATACGCCGGCAGCGTGATTTAAGAATGTCGAGAAAGTATCGGAATTGATCATGAATTCCCATGGAGTATCCATGCCAAAACTGTCATAATTTCCATGCAATATCCTCATGCGGTCAGAATAACTATACAATATCCTAATGCATACGCTCATGATTCCCATACAATATCCACACACTGCCGTAACTCCCATACAATATCCTCATACTCTCAGAATACATAGAAGTTGTGAGAATACCCATATAATATCCTCAGACTGTCAGAATACGCATATAATAACCTCATGCTGTCAGAATACCCGTATAATAACCTCATGCTGTCAGAATACCCGTATAATATCCTCATGCTGTCAGAATACTCATATAAAATCCTCAGACTGTCAGAATATCTATACAATATCATCATACTGTCAAAATACCTTTATAATATCTTCACGCTGTCAGAATATTCATCTAATATCCTCAGACTGTCAGAATATCCATATAATATTCCCATGCTGTCAGAATACCCATATAATATCCTCATGCTGTCAGAATATCCATCTAATATCATCAGACTGTCAGAATACCCATATAATATCATCAGACTGTCAGAATACCCATATAATATGCTCATGCTGTCAGAATATCCATACAATATCCTCATACTGTCAGAATACCCATATAATATCCTCATACTGTCAGAATACCCATATAATATCCTCATACTGTCAGAATACCCATATAATATCATCAGACTGTCAGAATACCCATATAATATCTTCATGCTGTCAGAATATCCATATAATATCCTCATGCTGTCAGAATACCCATATAATATCCCCATGCTGTCAGAATACCCATATAATATCCCCATGCTGTCAGAATACCCATATAATATCCTCATGCTGTCAGAATATATCCTCATACTGTCAGAATACCCATATATTATCCTCATGCTGTCAGAATACCCATATAATATCATCAGACTGTCAGAATACCCATATAATATCTTCATGCTGTCAGAATATCCATATAATATCATCAGACTGTCAGAGTACCCATATAATATCCTCATGCTGTCAGAATACCCATATAATATCCTCATACTGTCAGAATACCCATATAATATCCCCATGCTGTCAGAATACCCATATAATATCCTCATGCTGTCAGAATATATCCTCATACTGTCAGAATACCCATGCATTGTCCTCATGCTGTCAGAATACCCATTTAATATCATCAGATTGTCAGAATACTCATATAATATCTTCATGCTGTCAGAATATCCATCTAATATCCTCAGACTGTCAGAATACCTTTATAATATTCTCATGCTGTCAGAATATCCATATAATATCCTCATACTGTCAGAATATCCATATAATATCCTCAAACTGTCAGAATACCCATATAATATCCTCATACTGTCAGAGTATCCATCTAATATCATCAGGCTGTCAGAATACCCATAGAATATCCCCACACTTTCAGAATACCCATGCAATATCTTCAAACTGTCAGAATATCTATATAATATATTCACACTGTCAGAACATCCATATAATATCCCCTGACTGTCAGAATACCCATGTATAAACCTCATACTGTCAGAATACCCATGCGATATTCTCATACTGTCAAAATACCCATACAATGTCCTCAAACAGTCAGAATGCCCATATAATATCCGCATACAGTCAGAATACCCACATTATATGCTCATGCTGTCAGAATACCCATATAATATCCTCATGCTGTCAGAATATTCATACAATATCCTCATACTGTCAGAATACTTATATAATATCATCATGCTGTCAGAATATTCATATAATATCATCGGACTGTCAGAGTACCCATATAATATCCTCAGACTGTCAGAATACCCATATAATATGCTCATGCTGTCAGAATATCCATACAATATCCTCATACTGTCAGAATATCCATCTAATACCATCATACTGTCAGAATATCCATATAATATCATTGGACTGTCAGAATACCCATATAATATCATCAGGCTGTCAGACTACTCACATAATATCCTCATACTGTCAGAATACCCATATAATATCATAAGACTGTCAGAATACCCATATAATATACTCATGCTGTCAGAATACCTATATAATATCATCATACTGTCAGAATATCCATATAATATCCTCATACTGTCAGAATACTCATATGATATCGTCATACTGTCAGAATACCCATTTAATATCATAAGACTGTCAGAATACCCATATAATATACTCATGCTGTCAGAATACCTATATAATATCATCATACTGTCAGAATATCCATATAATACCCTCATACTGTCAGAATACTCATATGATATCGTCATACTGTCAGAATACCCATTTAATATCATCAGACTGTCAGAATACCCATATAATATACCCATGCTATCAGAATACCCATGTCATATCCTCATGCTGTCAGAATACCCATATAATGTCGTCAGACTGTCAGAATACCCATATAATATCCTCATGCGGTCAGAATATTCATATAATATCATCAGACTGTCAGAATACCCATATAATATCCCCACACTTTCAGAATACCCATGTAATATCCCCCATGCTGTCACAATACCCATATAATATCTTCATGCTGTCAGAACATCCATATAATATCCCCAGACTGACAGAACACCCATACAAAAACCTCATACTGTCAGAATACCTATACAATATCCTCGTACTGTCATAATACACGAATAATATCCAATGACTTTCAGAATATCCCTATAATATCTGAAACTATCAGAACATCCATACAATATCCGCATACAGTCAGAATACCCATATAATATCCTCATACGGTCAGAATACCCATATAATATCCTACGACTGTCAGAATATCCGTATAATATCCCAAACTATCAGAACACCCATATAATAACCTTTTACTGTGAGAACACCCTTATAGTAACCTTATATTCTCAGAATACCCATGTAACATCCCAGACTGTCAGAATACCCATACAGTATCCTCACACTGTCAGAATACCCATATAAAATCTTCATTCGCCCATAATTCCGATGCAGTATCCACAGAATGTCGTAACTGTTATACAAAACTATTACAATTCCCTTGCAATGTCCACAAACTGTCAGAGCTCTTCTGAAACAATTACAAGCTACCTGAATGCCTATATTGAGGAGGTATGGGTTGCCTAAAACCCAAGCAATATATACAGATTGCCAGCAGGCCGACGCCGAGTCTGCAGGCAGTCAGAATGTTCCTCAGTGAAGTTCAAGAATCAGGAACGCTGTGAACGAAGAAGGATCGGCTCTATGAATACATGGCCAATATCTGCCTGAATACAATAGCTTCAAAAACATCCGAATGTCCCATGGCTGTGTTCATATCTGAAATACCTTAAACGATCTTGATATAATAAATGGTATAGTCACAATGAGCCAGGCACCGGAATCACGAAACGATCTTAGACCTAAGTCAAAATTTTAAATAACTTCAAAATTGTTATTTCTAATGTATCAAAGTCAAAATATTGCTTGACAAACGTTAATTTTGGGAATGTTATTGCACAACAAATTTCAACCAAAACAATAGAAAGGAACATACTAAATTTAATGACTAAAATATTGACTTAAGATCGCTTCATGATCCCAGGGCCATTTAATGAATTAAGATTAATACGTCAGAATCTCCCTTATGTAACAAATGGTCGTCAGAATCTCCCTGAAGTAACAAATGGTCGTCAGAATCTCCCTGATCTTACAAATGATCGTCCCAATCACACTGATGTAATATGTGGTCGTCAGGATCTCCCTGATGTAACAAATGGTCGACAGAATCTCCCTGAAGTAACAAATGGTCCTCAGAATCTCCCTGATGTTACAAATGATCGACAGAATCTCCCTGAAGTAACAAATGATCGCCAGAATCTCCCTGATGTAACAAATGATCGCCAGAATCTCCCTGATGTAACAAATGATCGCCAGAATCTCCCTGATGTAACAAATGATCGCCAGAATCTCCCTGATGTAACAAATGATCGCCAGAATCTCCCTGATGTTACAAATGATCGACAGAATCTCCCTGATGTAACAAATGATCGACAGAATCTCCCTGATGTAACAAATGGTCGTCAGAATCTCCCTGATGTTACAAATGATCGACAGAATCTCCCTGATGTAACAAATGATCGTCAGAATCTCCCTGATGTTACAAATGGTCGTCCCAATCAAACTGATGTAATATGTGGTCGTCAGAATCTTCCTGAAGTAACAAATGGTCGTCAGAATCTCCCTGATGTAACAAATGATGGTCAGAATCTTCCTGATGTAACAAATGGTCGCCAGAATCACAGTGATGTTGCAAGTGGTCGTCAGAATCTTCCTAATAATACAAAAGGATGTCAGAGAACAAAACTGATCAATACTGACCGGTTTTCAAATTGTCTCCATACATCTCTGTTACCGGTAACATCTCAAATAGTTTTAGGGTGTATAAAGCAAAACGTGTGCCTCGTCGCAGTTTATCTTTATTGCTGCCGTCGCTTATAAGTGAAGTATTTTTTATTAGGGCGAGGTTAACTAATATGAAACAGTTGCAGTCAGGCGTATTGAATAATGATAATTAAATCAAACCAGGTTACCGTCCTTTGATGTAGAGCAAAATACATCACATATCACCGATATAAAGACAATAGAACAGTTAGGCCTACGCCTGAGTGTGTGTATCTGTCATGAGCCTGTACGCGCCACTTTGGCAGATTCGAGTTACATCTAACCAGTGAATATGACCTACATATACACCTAATTGCACCGCATGTATACATTTTGCTTCAGGGTGGTATAGAGAGCAATTACGTCGCGGGCTGTTTCACTTACTACGTTACCCCATCTAATACACGTACAGGTCATGCATGGGATCTATATATAATTGCTAAGATTATTTCAGAGCGAAGGGGACACACAGAAAATACCCACTATAGCCTCTATTTATACCCACAATAATTCAAGTATATGTTTGATATACGTATATATACATGTATTACCAAATGTTAAGTAAACGTATTTAAGTAAATATTGCTCTGTTGAGATATACAAATCATTCAGCCCTGTTAATAAATTGTATCACAGATTAAGTAGTTTTAAGCGAAAATTAAGCGTAAGTGGATTTAGGTGGGTTTTGTGATCGGTAAATCTTTCTCTCTTATATAAACTGTGTCACTGATTGAGTAACTTTACGTGATGTGTAAGTCCTATAAACCATTCAGTCTAATAAATAAATCAATTGTATCATTTAGGCCTATTCAGTGGTCTGTCGTGAATTTCGTGACACGTAAACCATTCAGTCCTATATTATTGTACATTAATATCTGGCAAACTTATATTCTGAATATGCCATAAATTACTGTGATTTTAATGACACACTTTATTTGATCATTCATCTTATAACACGGTTCACTTTATATAACACTCAAGCAGGTACGTCTGGCTCTTGTTTATACCCCACGAAAGAGATGGAAACATCCGCATTTCACGACCAATGAATCAATTTTGATGAAGGATTCAAAAGTAACCACCAGAAAGTATGGTAATGCATTTCTTGTAATTAGCAACGTCGCCACAAGGCATTCCAGATGATGTAACGTTATGCCCATAGACATTTCAGCAATTCAGCTAATACGTTGTCAACGTTTTTACACTCGGGCATTTGTCCTGCTTGCGGCCATACGCTGTACCTAAACAGTAACAATACTTGTGCAACAATGGTATACCGCGAATCCAATAGGATATATACGACACTTCAAGTCTTTCCATATATAAGCTATGACGTATATGTTGAAGCATTTCGATAATATGTTTCCATAGTTAAAAACATCAAAGCCATGCAGCTTCACATCTCAGAAATGTAGGCCTACCACGTGCTCTGCATACACGACTTGAATATCTGACCCGCATTAATATGAATGGTTTGTTTTTTCTCCGTATGCTGAAGTGTGTTTCATTAGGGAAAGAAGCACCCCAGCTCACCATGCCTAACACGGCGTGAGGTCTAAATATATATGGGTGGCACCCTTAACTTATTTCCCTATCTTAGCCTAAGAGGTAAATGCACTATATATAGAAGATGGCATTAAATGTCAGAAAATTAATAGCAAACTATATCGCTGAGGAAAATAAAAATGAAGTTAATGTAATACGCGGTTTATCGTTTACCGGAAATTTTGAATTTTTTTTTTTCTATTTTGTTCATTTAATTATTTTATTTATTTACTTCATGGATTTTAATAATCTTTTATCTGTGCCAGTATGTATGACAATTATATCCAGTGTCTGCCTTCGTCACGGTATTAAAATTACAACATTCAAGTTTACCGTGAATGTCACCACGCTTTAGCTCCCACTTAAAACAATTTCAGTTTACATTAAATGTAATTTTATGCACATGAGTCCAAATAAGACTAGCCCACTTCATAAGACCCGCCAGCCTATGCGCTATGGTCTGTCGTGTCGCCAGTTTTGCGGGATGTAATCGAAGAGGCTGGCTTAGATGAGAATGGGTAAAGCACAACCCACACATATAGGCCAACGTCCTCCGTGAACGCCGCATTAAGATGGGCGCCGACTTTCGTTCTTATTTGAAATCAGCTTTGTTTTATTTCTCTTTTCTAGAAAGTCATGTATGTAAAACGGGACAGAAATAATTTTTTACATGAAACCGTGATGTCTGCTTGTGCCATTATGAATACGGCTTTCTATCGTTTCGAGTCTGTGGAGGCTAAGCCAGTGTGCCCCTACCAAGCTGTAGGCTTAGATGTTGGAAGATGTATCAGTGAGTTAACGGAGGCACTTTCACTTTATGCAGCCTGAGTTATTCCCCTTCACCGGAAACTCTTCGTAATGTGCAATCGCAGGGTCAAATTTGTGTTTACCGCCGCTGTCATCTGACCCACAGTACCCATGGTTTTTTGTGTCCCATTCGGTGACAGCTGGAATTATGGAATTACCAAATGCAAGGAGAAAAGATGGTAGGCCCTGTACGCACGAACTGGGCGACTTGAAGCGACGGTTGCGATCACAAACATATCACAATAATCCAGTTTCAAGGGAGAAAGCGCCGCACCACATCAGGTAGGTTTGCCATACTATAGACTATACTGTGCACTCCCATACATAGCTAGGCATTTGGCTTGCGTTTCCACTGCCATAAGCTCACTGTGATTTCCAGATAATACCATATCTAGGACTTATTTTCAACTATTAACAGCGTGGATAAGGATGCAATGTTGTGCACTAGAAATAGTGTGTTCATATGTGGAACTGGAGGTTTACTTCAGTGCAGTGTTGAAATGCATTGATGTGTTGTGGGTATGGAATCGCCCCAGTGTGCTCCATGCTACATGCTACAGAAGGGCGTTTATGGGAATATTGGACTTTACTGCGTCCCAAGACGCGGGTGGTTAGACGCTAACACGTAACCTACTAAAATCAATTGGTTGTACCCTGTTTTACATTTATTGATGTACTAGCAGGCGATGATTCGTAATTCACCGATGCTACCCTCTGAACCAAGTCATACAGCCAGCCTGGCACATACCACAAGATGGTGCATGTTTCCTAAGCTTCAGGGAACTGCTATACTGCAGGCTGACTGGAGGGCTGCTGCAGCCCCGATAAGGCTGTCGTAGAGCTGCGTATTGTTTGCTCTCTACCATGGTATTGTCCCTATTGTATAATAAGACCGTTATTAATGTATTGATCAGCCTAATGCTCAATTCAGTATTCACTATACCTACATTCTGCACTTACACAGAGACAATGATAACCCTGTCTTCTCTCTCCCCCCTTTAAGTTCAGCGGTCAGCTTTCAGGCAGAATGCAAGATATGTGTACTGCATGTACGTCACTCTACCAATATCATATTGACATATTCTATCTGTACTACCTGTACTGGTATATACATATGTGTATATGTGATGTTTTGCATGTGGATAACAATTAACACCTAGTAGGTACACGTAGCATAATGGTCATGTATAATTGAACAGTAACCACAGGCTAACACACTAGAAATGATGTTCATGTAGTGCTGATGACATCTGCCCCTAAAGTGTTCTAAACGTAAGTGGTCATTTTGGACAGTGTTTGGCAGATGGTAAGAACTATGGTTGAAAATACCTTTTTTCACCAGACAAGAATCCATATGTGAATGAGCATTCATTTGTCAACAAAGATTTAATGGATGGCCTTATTTGATTTCACTGAGGACTCCACTCTGGTAATCTGGTCATTGTCAAAAGACATAGAACATAATTAGTTCTTTATGTAATTGAATTGAGACAGTAATATAAATAAATTAATGAATCAAACTACACTTCCATGGAATTATCTTTGCTTGGAATGCATCAGTTCTAAATCTGTGTGTCATTTTAAACATTAAGCATATAACATTAGTAAGTTAATCTTGTTCCAGGCTGACCTATCTCCAAAACAGCTGTTCACAATGGTAAATGTTTCACCTGTATGTTCTGCACTAGTTCAGGCCACAGCTGTATGTATAAGCCATAATCTGAAGCATACATATGCATGTACATGTACTATACCATTTTCTGTACATGTACATTATGTGGTTATGTCCTAAGATCAACACTTTTGTGGAGATTGCCAGATGACATTTTCTCAAAATGTCCCACATACACATATTACTTTATATCCTGTTTGGTTATGTTGCTAACTGTCCATACACGGACATACATATTATTGTTAGAACTGTAATGGCATTGTATATGGTATGAAATACGTCAAGTGGATTTATTATGTATCTTCATGTACATATCCCAAAACCCATTTGCCATCTTTAAAGAAGTACATGTAAATGGTCTCACAGCTCATGATCACCTCAGAAGTCTGACACAAATCTGTAAATAGTGCATGAAATGCTGGAGTTACATTTATGCAACCTTGGTAGTTCAGGGGTTAGTGTGAATTATTTACTAGCTCTGTATCAAGTCTAGCCATTACAGAAGCAATGATCAGTTTGTAACGATGAATTAAATCTCAGCATTTGCACACACAGAGCATGTGATTTTAGACAAACATGAATGTACACATCTAGGCTTTGACTTCATTTGCCTGTATACATCTAGGCCTTGACTTCATTTGCCAGACGTACACCTATTATTTGCAAATTATATCCACTGGAATGTGTATTACGGTAATAGAAATGTGAACGGAGAACAGTACCAGTATTAAAGCTAGTGTGGCAGGTAAAACCAGAAATGCAAGAAAGACACTTGGTACATGTAGGTGCCCCCCTTATTGCATTTGATGATTTGTGTCTTTTGTTGTACAGTGTAGCATTGGCAATATGTTATATGGTACGAGTATGTATGCATAGTTCTTTTAGAATCTGTTTTTTTCAGTTCCAGTGCACTGCAGCAATTTGACATGCACTGCATATATATCACCTCTCTGCTATGAAAATATGCACCTAACATAAAGAGGCCAGTTTGTCAAGCAGCTTTTGATGCTTGTCTTTGGTGATGAATGAAAAAGATGGTAACTAATGGTGCATGTTTTATTGGAATAATTTGCTGAGATGTGTCATGTTGCAGTATACACATGTAAAATCCTGTATTACTTATTATATTTATTGTATTGTTATTTTACTGTATGTATAATGTAATTTTAAAGAAATGAAGTAGTAGTGCATTTGTGACTGTGCCATCGAAAATATTTACATGTATACATGAAAGTGCAAACACTTTTATACAAACAGAAAAATTCTTTTATACAGGGACATGTGTGTTCACTCTGAAATTGCATTGAATTAAGTCTTTTCTCATGTCCTTCATAAAAACATACATAACCAGTGTATATGTGGAATGTGTCAAATTAAATAATAGTGTTTAAGCTAAACATGGAGACCTCTTTCGAGGGGTTGTCATGTTAAATTCTTCAGCTTTCTCTATACATATATGCATTGTGATGCACAAGCAGTAAAATTAATGTATATGTACATAACCAGTTACATACACATACAGAACATGCAAAATTGTGAATGACTGTAAAGGTCTAACTTGGATTTATGATGTGAATTTAGTAATTCTGATATAATTGAAATTTTATTGTTGATAAAAACATTTACAATAAAACTATAATGGAAGGGCCATATGCCTACATGTGTACAGCTGGTCAAATGATTCACAAAGCTTTAACCATAAGAATATACATGTATGTTCAGGTCTGCTTCTGGCTAACTTAATTGCATCTTCAAGCCAGAAAGAGACACAAAGATAGGAGGTGTATATATATTATGCTATGTACATGTACACATGAAAGGCGTTGCCATATCAATGTGAATTAGTGGCTGTGGCAATTAAAGTACTCAGACAGCATGAAGGAAATGAAATGAATTTATGCACCTTCTGGGTTCATGGAGGAAAAATTACCCTTTGAAGTTTGTTCCTTATGTTTTATTTTACCTGTGATGCCTGTAATAGCTCTGAATACCAATGCAGTGAAGTTACTGCATGTTAAGATTTATCATACAGGTTTGAAACAGTAATTTTCAGTGTGACTGTCATGAGGAATGGCATTTCTCTTGGAAGTAGAACTGTTCTGTTTGCCATTATCCCCTATTCAATGCCTGTAATGAACTACTACAATATTAAATTGGATTTTTCATGGTAATGAATGGAATTGTTGAAGGTCCAAATAGTTCACTTGGAATCTTTGAATGTACCGGTGCGCCTCTAGTTCTTCTAATAAGTTCTTAGTGTTGCCCTTCTGGCCAGGAGAAGCTGTGTTGTTCCATTACCAATGGGATACATCCTGTAAGTGCTGGGGATTTGCTGGTTAGGTTGAACCGGATATGAAACCGTTTACAGGTAACTGCTTAATGTTCGTAGCATTAGACGAAATTCATTGTTAAGAGACAATGGATGTAAATGGTTTATGGACCACTGGCTGAGACAGTAGCTGTGCATTTCTAAGCCCATTGTCATGTCTTAGTCATCAGGGTGCTTGTACAAGTAAATCCAATGGTGAATTGTAGTGGACACTGACTCAGTGGGTTACCTTAGCCAGGCTTAGGCTGTAGAGCTCCAACCCTTTTAGCATCAAGCTTCTGCCGACCAGTATCAGGTTGTAGTCACTCATACAACTGTTGACCAAGGTAAAAGGTTTTCAGGAACGAGATGAAGCCCCAAGCCTTCTCCATCCTCGCCTCCAGTCCTAATATTAGTATCGACTTAGTTTTGGTGCACTTTCCTCTGAAAATCCACTAGTTAAGTAGTACTGTCGTCAGCAAGCTGGCCTGGATTATGGAGAAGGGGAATGCTAGAGCTAAAAAGGGGAATCAAGTCTATATTTTCCATCCATCATGACAGTAATGTATTTTGTAGCTGTGAAAAATGAGTCACTTGATAAAAGCATGATCTCTTATTAATATTGTCAATATTTTCCCCAGCCGTGTCCCCTGATGATGCATTCACCCTGCAGTCTGTTACAGAGACCCATAACTAGCCTACTAAATGGCGCCCCAACATAACTGGATGTGATCAATGGGATATTGTAGATTACTAATTGTCTCACCACTGTTTGGCTGGTGTTAAAATCAGTGACTGCTTTAGATGCCAGACTATCACTGAATGATGATGGGAACAACCTTACATGGGATCCATGGGCAATCCTTAGTTTTCACACATCAGACGGAATAATTGTCCAAACAGGAAAGATCGAAATGTGCTCACATGTACCATTCTGAAACAAATGGGGTTGCGTTGATGATGATTAGCTAGTATATAACATTATGGAACATGACAAGGTTCTGAGTTACTGCCTCAGCACTAGCCTGTGGCGAATGGTTGATACATGTATTATACGTTACAGTACATGTACAGGGCCAGGGATGTACAGACAGTATGGGATTACAGAGATTAGGAGAAGGACAGCCTAGATGTATGTGTACATGCAGTTCTGTGACACATGTGTGCTAGTTATACATGTACACATACATGAAGTTTCTTAGTTTTCTTTTTCATAATCTCGCTTTCTTTAGTTCATGTGCATTCATGCACATGTGCACAAAATAAATAAATTCAGGCATTATGGATGACATACATATAGGTTTCAGGCTCGTTTGCTTTGAACATGTATGGTTGAAGAGTGTAAAGTGTATGTGTGGCTAAGACTCAATTTTGTGGGAATCCTTTGAATATACAATTTATGATCTTAGCCTTGAAGAATGAACCCTACGTCTTGATTACCTGGCTTGGGGATGGTTGTAAATTTGTCACCTGTAGACTGAAGTCTTTTTTTGTGTTGATACATAGAACATCTAAAGATACTGGCTCTGTGGCTGTGCAGATTGCCACTGCTTTGATTATCCTTACACCTAATTTTGTAATGAAATCTCAAAAAAATCCTTCTATTCTCTTAATTCCTCTGCAGCTTGATCCATTTGTGAATTTCGTTACAAGTGAATTACAGGTACCTTGCATATGGTATTTGTTAATTTAGTATGTATGGAATGTAACTGGTAAGTGGTACTAATGGTAAAACAGTGTACTGAAACTTACTGTGAGATAAACTTTTGGTCATTAATGTTCAGTACATTTCGTATTTTAAATCACATTTACATGATGAGCTATATGTATGCTGCTCTAAACTGCTTTTTCAGTAAAATTAAACTAATTGATTCATGCGATTTACTCATAGTGCATGTAGTCTCAGCGTATGCCAGGGGAATTTAAAGATACTTGTACCTTGTGTTCTGTGAAATTATGGAAGTATCATGGGGTTTAGAATTGTCTGTTTTTATCACGAACATTTTTCTTTCATCATAAACCAGCTCAGTTGCTGAACAAGTTTTTTAGGGAAAATTGATTTTTTATGTCCACATTTGTTTTATTTGGTTTAGGTTTTGTATTGTAGCTCTTTCAGTCGTTTGATTTACCTTGACTTTCTGCCATTGTGTCTGGCATGTTGAAGGATGTTGCTGTGGTAAAGAACCAAGTAAGGTTCTGTTTGGCAGCTGGCCCAGAAGGCTTTGAAGACCACACTCATTTGTGTTGTTGTGATGAACAGTGGTACAGGAGGAATGCCATGTCATAAATCTAGTGAAAACCAGTGAAAAGTTTAACAGGATTATAGCTCATGATTGATAAGCGTGCATGTAATATCGATTGATCAGCATGAATGTACTTGTCTGCTTGGATACATGAACATGTGGTAAACTTTTTCAGCTTCTTGAATACTAAGATCCATATTTGTAATCTTTCAGCTTCCACAATGTAAACATTGATGGAGAAATTGTAGTAGATGTACAAGTAGGTGTACGTAGTGAGCTTACATGTTTTCTTTCAATGAATACATGCATAGATATATTCCCACATACATGTATCGGGGCTGTTATTGGGCCTGGTAACGTACATGTACGTGTTGCATGTACATGTTGCATTTCGGAGTTCTTGCCCACAACATGTACATGTAGCGTTAAATGAGTTAAAAAACTGATTAAGTAAAAAGTATTGAGATAAGACGGATGGATTTCCCAAAAGTATTGGCTATTCGTAGGTATCAATATTTCATTTGCATACCTGCGAGATTCAAACCAAAACAAAATCTTGATGTTCCACTGTCACTTGATGTGGGCTGATGGCCATGACCACATTCCTGTAACTAATCTGTAATGCAGAAGTTACATTATATGATGCCCTATGAATGTGGCTCATTCAGCGCAACATCAGGAATGTTGAGTGCACATGGTGCACATGATATGGGAATCATCAAGAATTTTGTTTTTGAAATAACTTGGGTCATACAGGTACAAGTTGGATTTTGTTACATGTATTTCTGTGTTTATTGTACATCTTTTGAAGCACGGTGTCAGTCCTTTACATGTTCCTTCATATAACTGTAAATACTCAGCTCTCGCACAACTGAAGTAGCTTTTTGAAGTAGCAGTCCCAATAGTGATGTATTTTTAAGTCTGCCCAGCTTATTTTCAGTGTGGTTAGATGAATTATACAATAAGTCTTGACAGCCTTTGTGAGATGAACCTAAAAAAACTTTGCCTCACATCTTTCATTGATTAAAAAAACAATTAGACTGACATTTTTATCAATAGCTGTTGTTTTTTGGACTTTCTCCAACTATGAGACACTTATATTGGAGCGTAAATTGCAAAGCCTTGTTAGGATAAAAATTCTGTTTTTTTGTAACGTCGTCTGCATGTGTTTATCACCCTCTAATGCCTAGAAATGACTTTTAATGCCATGGTAAATGGCTGTTCTCTCTCTAAAGTTAAAAACATACCATTTGGCATTTTCCCATCAGTGTGTGTGCTCTTCCAGGCTTATTCTGTAAAATGTGGAAAAGGGTTAACTGGAGTTAAGTCACATCTTTTATAGATACAAATGATAGAGAAAGAAAGAAAGTAGAAATACATGTACACATAATGAAGATTTATGGACTTGATTGTCTGAATTGACAATCTTTTGTCCAAAGTTTAGGATTGTAATATTTACTTCTTATATACATGTACTTTTACATTGTAGTGTTCCATCTACTTTGAAGTTGACAACAGTTTAGGCATGATTTGACCTATTCAACATGAATTTAAAAAATATTGATGTTCCTTCTTTACCATTTGAAAGTAAATTCTGTTTTGATTTTTGTTCTTAATTAATCATTTATTTAACTTATTTCATATCATATCAGAAATGTATGTCCTTCTTTACTTTTCTTGTCCTTTTTTACCTCTCTTTCTGTCTCTTCATGTGAGATACAGAGGATACATGCTTTGTTTATTTTTACATACATGTAAATGGTATACCTGTCTTTTCATCTACATGTTACAATCTATTTTGAAGGACTACACATATGTTTACATGTATGCATGCCACCATGCAAAACATGTACTTCTCCTGTTATGTGTTTGTCTGCCAACAACCTGTGGATGGTTGTGGGTTTCCTCGGGCTCTGTCTGGTTTCCTCCCACTGTATTGTTGCATATGTTGCAAACACCAGTCAAATAAATAAACATGTATTTAATAAAGCTGCACCAATAAAAAAGGGGGAAATTGCAAGAAAGTGATGTAATGGGAAATTGGCATGATTTTAGAAAACTTATTTGTGTGAATGATGATACTCTTAAAATTTGGAAAATGTGTTGCTTTTTTTTTTTTTTTAGAAAATAGTTTCTCTTTCTAGATAAATGCTTTCAGTTGCATGCAGTCAAATCACTTTGCTGCAATTTTGCTCAGAATGGTTAACTTTTAACTGTACATGTAAAACTGTTTGAAGAGAACACTTGGCTGTAGAAAGAAAAATCCTTGCAATTGTTCAAACTGTAATGCATTGCCTGTGCTTTATATGATACCACGAAAAAAAAATCGAATTTTGACAGCAAGTCATTTTGGCTTACCATATGAAGAAATACTCTGTTCAGTGGCAGCATAACTGTCAGTCAAATAGCTTTTCTTGAGGGAAGATTCTTATGACTGATGCAATTTTGTAGGAATTGGTATTTGCTTTCCCCTTGTGTGCCTGTTACAACCAGATTTAGCTCTTTAGTCAGTATTTCCAACTATGTAATTTTGTTCAAACAGAGCAGTAATGCCTGTTTTATCTCACTAGTATTGTGTGTTGTAGTTTCGGAATGCAGAGATTTCAGGGTAAGATATGCTGGCTTACCTACTTGTATTAAAGCTCGAAATCGCTCTCCCTTATCTACCAAAGTAACACAGGGCAAGAACTCAATATTTTTACTCTGCTCTGACAGTCAATCTTTTAAATTTCAAGCCAGCCACGTAAACAGAATTAGCAATATTAAACAAATCAATCACAGCATTTGCTGTCGGGCTGTTGACTTTATAGTAAGCTAAGCGGAGACTCAATCTCCACATTTGCGCACCACTGCCTAAGTCATTTATTATACGTCTAGACAATTTAGCCCTGATTCTACAATGTTAACGCTCAACCGACTCTTGGCTTCATCAGAGGGATTAACATAGCCAGCTTAGTGATCTGTGTGAATTGGGTCTTCCTGTATTCAGACCCTCCTCTAATTGTCATCAAATAGCCTGTTCTCTCTTATCCTTCTTCCAGCCCACACCAACAAATTGCCATCCAATTTCGAGAACATCTGCAAAAAATATCTGGTCATTTTTTTTGCTGGCTTGGTGGCTATCACTTAGTGTAGGGCATAGTGCAGTGCAATGCAGGAATGTGTACAGTACATCTACTATACCTCTGTTCCTCATGCACACATGTGTGTGTGTGTGTCTTTTCTGCTGGCAATAGACCAGAAAGTGGACAAAATAGTTCCTGGACTGATGTGTGAAGGTCACCTGATCTTTGATGCTCCTATTGATCCTCTTTGCTTTTGAAAGACATTGGCCACCTGTCAGTTCTGTCAAGGAGAGCTTCTTGAAAAGCATAAGCGTGACACTTTATTCCATACTAGGGAGCACGAAATGACACTTCAGCGATAGCTAGCAGAAGAGACTTTATGAAACATTATACTTTTTAACATGAAATGGCATTTCTTTTACTTCGTTTTTTTTTTTAGCCGCTTTTAGTTGAGACATTGACAACAGGCAAAAAACAATTGGGAGGGTGTGAAGTGTCTTCTGCATTTTGGTCTCAATATAGGACATGACAGATAAACACACCTGGACGTAAAGATCTTTCATACTGTCTAGGGTCACTTTAACCAAGTGTTCAGCTCAATATGCTACTTGTATTGTAAGCTAAAAACGTAAAATAAACACATAAGAGAACCATTATTTTGTTATAAAAGCTTGAAATAAAGGGATAGGTAATATGAAATTGTTTTCAAATTAAATTTTAGGCCACAATAGTGCGCCCATTGAAGTTACACTTACTTATCCAGTGACACAGTTACAAAGTTTAGATTCAGGTACTTAAAAATAAATGAAAGTACATGTATTTAGGTTCCAAATAATTGCTTGTGCAAGTTTTAAGCCAGTGGTTAAAATTTTTGATCATTCCTATTTTTGCAAATAGGCTATCCTATTTTTTGTTTTCAATTTAAGGAGAAATGTTGTACAGTTGTGTGGAATAAAATTTTGCTGCATGATAGCATGTGAAATTATTTTCGTAAAATAAATGTAACTTTCATTAAAGATGATAATTCTGAAAGCGAAAAAGGTGCTGATGTTCCGTGTTTGATTTGATTAGTTACTGTACCATATGGAATTGACAAGCCAAAAATTCAATAACTGCTCGGTGAACTCCTTATAGGCTGGCGGGGTTGAAAAAGGCAAAATGATTTTTATGACTCCTCGAATAACAATAAAGACGAGGAAGACTTGATCGCCAGTGCTTTTGCCATCGCTTGAGTTTTTCGCATGTTAACGGCAGTGAATCACTAAAGTTACACCATTTTTTTACGAGCTGTTGGGAGAAAATTGACTGGGGAGATACGTGTTAATTCATGCCCCATACTGAAGGTGCTTATTGACACGTTCTTACTATGTCAACTTGTCTGCTTCCATTATCACTTTTTTTTTGCGACTTCAGTGAGTAGAACTTTACTCCTGTATGGTATTTTTAGCAGCTTAATTATGAAATTAATCGTCTCTAACATATGCTATTTAGACACATAAAAGACTGGTTAACATAAAACCGTTATGTGATACAGGTCGTCCATAAATAAAGTCTACGTGTGTGTTGCCAGCTCTTTATGTGGTGAATGCCATTATGTATTTATATGTACAATGGAGATTCTATACAATAGGTTATACTGTTGTATACTTTAATATGCAAAGCTTTTAAACCTGTGCTTTTCATTCAAAGGTATGGTATGCGTATATTTTATTTATAGCTTTAAGCGAAGTGCACACTAACCACATTTGTTGTCGAAAACGAGATTTCTTGAAACAGACAACAAAAAATCCTGGAAATTTACTCGTGTGTGGGTAACCACAACAAGAATTCCCGAGTCTGGAACACTTGATACAAGATTCAGCTTGTTTAAGTTTGGGCAACAAAAAATCCAGAAACAAATGTCGTCTACATCAACCCATCAACGTCTATGGAAATGTCGTACAAAGTAGAAGTGTGACACAACTTTTTGTGGTCACATGGCCATGAATGTATAATACGATCATCTTTTGCTGCTGAAATCTTCATAAATGGACAACAAATGTTTCTTGTGTGCAGGTAACCAATATTCTGGATCATTTGACTCCGGGATCTGAAAATCTGATTTTCGAAAACAAATGTTGTCTGTGTGCACTAGGCTTAGTGTTGCATCATAAGTTAACGTATACACAGTTCCAGTAATAAGTCCTTTTTGGATCTTTCTCCAAAATATGGCTGAAATACTGCTAATGTCTCATTAAGGTCATCCTCAAGGTTGTGTGAGCAACACATTGATCCTACACATTTGACCATGAACTCTTGATGAAATTGAGTGATCAGATCTAGATTCTGCCAGCTAATTGGTGCTACATACTATACCAACCAGATGCTTTGTATGAAGATAAATTAATATATATGTGTACTTGCACTTGACAAGGCCTGCAGTTTTGGCTTGGTTACCCCCTCCACACACCCCACCTCCCCCTTCCCCCAACTAACACACACACAGGCCACTGCAGTATACATAAATAAAGTTTGTTCACTTCAGTGTACTTTGAAGTATAATATAACATTCCAAATGAATTTGTAAATAAATACTTAGATATAAATAAAAGAATGAAGAAAAACTTTAAAAATTAAAAACTTAATTAATTAAATAATTTAATAATTTAACAAAAATTAGTAGAAAATAGCTAAATGTACATGTGGTAGTAGTAGAAAATCATCAGTAAGCACATGTACACTCTGCAGTTGTCCTAAGTTTTAAAGGTATGCAGCATACTCGTACTTGCACATGTTTACATTGTACATGATGCAAGCATACATGTAATTCTGATACAGGTGAAGGGGTCAGAGCAGTGCAATATCTTCATTGCGTGTACTTTCTGTATAATGTGAGTTTTGGTGTATTGACCAGTCGTGGGTGCTGCCAATAGTTGTAGTCCTCTTGGAAGCTCTATTTGTCCACAGCCAATCTGGACAGGGTCATGCCAATCACAATTGTCCATTTTGGCCCAACACTATGTTTACATCTTCTGTTGGATTGAATGGTGATAAGCCTGGCTAAAGCACTTGACAAGGGAGTGGAGAGTAGTTCTTATCCCCTTACCCACAAGCAATGTGCTTTGATCCTGGGAGGCAGGGGAATCTATGTCTGAGATAGATCAGAAAATAGGGGTGTAAATTGATACTAAGTATCATCTGACTTACCATGGAATTGATTAAAGGATGCTGTGACTTGTTGATTACCTGTGTGCAATGTCATTTTCCTCAGAATCACAAAAAATATTTTTAGGGTTACTGTGTTCAAGTTCATGTACATGTACAAGTAATATTACACATTTACCTGTGGTCATGCTGGTGATGCTTTTGATGTCATAAATACATGAATTATGCGTGCTTAGCTGAAGATGGAAAAGTTCAGAATGAGCATATACATACATGCATGCTTGAATCCAATATGGACTTACATCAAGCAAAATAGTCACACATTTATTTTCATAATGCATGTATACATGTACGATTACACATCAAATTCTAGTACAATTGTTTTCAAGTAAACTTATATAGTAAATTTTAATCTGCAAGGAAAAGAAAACAATAGTAATGACTTTACCTGAATTGAAAATATTCAGGTAATAAAGTGGCATTTTCATGTGTGTAAAATGTTCATATAGGGTAGATATGTGAACTAATGTCATGACAGGAAAGGTTTGTGTGGAATAGCAAGAATGTGCAGAATAGAACTAAGTGAATTTTTTATGGCAATGGTTTTATCCCTTAAAGAGCAAATGCTTGTTGCTATCACATATAAAATACGTTAAATTTATATTTTATAATGGTTGCATTGCAGTTTGGGGTCAAGGTTGGAATAATCAACAAGAAGAATATATGCAGTTTAAAAATTGGAAGGAAATTTGTCACTTGGCCATAGAGATTTTGGATAATTGTTTTTAGAGACTGAGTGGATTGTCAGAAATTGAGATTGGTTTCTATTTAATCAAGTATGTATGATCAATAGCATGTTTGTAAGGTGTAGAAATAAAAATTGTTGCATTTTGGTATGGATTTCAAGGGTATGTGAACACATCATAGTGTATTTCTTTGTGTGTGTATGCGTACATGAATTATTCATTTCTTTCTGAGCTTTTTTATGGCATGTAAACATGTGAGATTAGCAGTTTACTACTTGTGGATTTGCAGAGGTTTGATTTTGAGAACTTAAAATGTTTTGGTGCCTTCAGCATAAATACATGCTTCCATGTAGAATAAATGTCTACATTTTGTGGGGATGAAGTATCCTGAAAGAGTTCAGGTATATTTGTCCAAGATAAACATATTTGAAGGAAATGGGCATGTCGTCCTAATTATAACAGTTTGCCAACTGCAAAACAAGGGCCTTAATCAAACAATCCAAGGAGATGTTAGCCTGTTTGCTCAGAGTCAGTTTTGGATAGTACTGAATCTGGCCTTGCCTCTACGTAGCATCCACCTAAAGTGCACATGTACCTTTCTTTGGTTTTCGTTCTGGAATTTATAGCTAGAGTGATGAAAATGTTTACTCAACACTCACAGATATATGATATGACTGAACTTGTTTTGGTACTTTGTGTGATGTATTCATTTACTCATTTGTAACTGTACATCTATGTTAACTAACACTGTCAAGTGCTTAACTACACTGACAAACTTAATATGCATCCATGGTTGGTATTTCACACGTATAAGGAATGGAATACAACTTTGTAACATTTACAGTAGTTATAACATCAGATATAAATCTGATGCTTTAATAATGCTATAGGTCAGTTTGTGTTGAAAGAAAGTTACTCTGATAATTATAAGATGACTATGCATCTGAGTGATACAGAAAAGGTGGGTGCATCATTTTTTAGGTCTTCCAGGATGTGTTCATTGAACAGTATACAGTATTTTATTCATGATGGTCATGCAATTGTTCATGGTTTGAGAAGTGGTCCAGTTATGTACCTTGTATCAGGTTAAGTTGCATATCAGTGTGTTGGAAGAGTTTAAGTTTTCTGACATGTAGCGTGGTTTTTTGAAGGTGGACTTACTAATTATGCATGTACATTGTATATGGCAGTTCTCGGTTTTTGAATAATCACACAAATTAGTAGATGCATAATAGAGCAGAGGTGTTGGATGATTGAGAAACAGTGACAGTTGACACGCAGAAAAGTCTTCTAACTGTCGAGTTTATTTGCCAAGGTTGTCCGGCTTCTGTGGGATTCCTGAAGGCAGAGTTACATGTAGGGTATTGACACCATAAATCACTGAAATTGCTTTTTCTGTCTGACTTGATCATATGTGTTACCTGTTGATGAGTTTCTAGACCAGGTAAAGACATATTATGGATGGGCCTGCTGTATTGGAGGCTGGAGATGTCATCCTGTTATGTCAGTGGATTGCCAAGGGCTGGCTGGAATGCTTCTGGAAGCAGGTGCGCTCTGCAGCAAAATGACGCGGTATATTCATGTGCACTGATTCATGAGGTAGATGTTTTCATTCTCTGCTCTGGGTTTAATCTCCTGGGCAAATTGCTAGCGGGAGCCAAATGTACATGTACTTGAGAGAGTTTGGTGTGGGACTGGTGGCCAGACAAGAGTTTCTGTGAACAAGTGTCAGTTTTCTCATGCAGCCACTCCATGTCCTTGTCTGGATGGATCTGCTGCTGTAGTGTTGTATGGTACAGAGTGCTGCACTGTGCATGCTCATACGCTTACACATATGTCTGTGAGGTTGTTATTCAGGATCTTCTTAGCCTTTCATTCCAATGTGACAAGCTGGATTGGTGCATATATATAACATGGATACATTATGTATCATTGATGTCCAGAGGTCTGATGCTGTCAAACAACACCCAGCTGGTTGCCTACATCAACAAGACGAGTCTGCGTGTTGATGTGTCGTTATGGAGAACACCTCTAGTCCAGACCGGAAGTCTAGACAGAGACATGTCCGGGTAAGGAACATGCAATTAGCTCTATCCCAAGTTGTCACCTTGGGAAATGTTCATTTATTAGCTTATATCTTTCATGTTGCCATTTTTTGTTAATCTCTTGATCAGTGTTGCAGTATAACATAGAAGTACATGTATGCATTATAATTTATATTTTTGTCAGGTATTTTTATACCTGAAATACCTCCTGACCAAAGGCCTTAGCCACTAGCCAACAAGATTCAGATTTGAGAATTTGACACATCTCAGTGGGTCAGAAGCTGATGGGCAATACTTCAGCTGAATGATCAGTAGAGAGCCCTCCACATGTAAAAACAACATTACTGCTATAACTTTGTGATTACTTTATGAATTATTTTTGGAAAACTATAGGGTACATATAGCTTTGTAGAGAAACAGATTGTACCATCAGCAAGAAAAACTTAAGGTTAAAGCGTAAAACCAGCATATTACATATATTTTAAGATGTTACTACTCTGTTTCAGTACAGAGGTGATCATCTGAACATTTTGATTAGAGTGTCAAGAGCTTCATCTTGATTTTTTGCTTTGTATCTTTCTTTCTTGTTGATTGCATATTTACATGTACATGCTTAACTTGTACATGTATGCATTCCTGTTTTCTCTTCATGACTAGTATTCAACTGTATGTTTACACAACTTTGTTCACTAGGGTATCTTACATGCACCATATGTACAGTACAGTATGTATGATTGATTTTAGAATAATTATTTCATGCTGGTAATGTTCCAAAAATCCAAATATCCAGAGTAAACAGTGCACTGTGTACATCTGCAGAAATCTGGAAATTGTGAGCAGGGATAACAGATTGGAGGAAGGCCTGTCACTTTACCGTGGATTTCCCTGTTAGGCATGAGTGTTCAAACCAGTTATAAGCTGATAAATCATCCATATTCCTTTCGTATGTGTCGTCAAAGTACCCAGTGAATTCATATGTCAGAATACATTGATAGATAAGCGTCAGAATAAATAATAATCAGAAGGTGCAGCTGTCATCCATGCAAATTTAATGCGGATAGAGTGTTGGGCATTCTTACAAGTTGTTACCTGTACTCTCAAAATCTGTGACCTGCAAGATTTTCATGGAAATCAAGTAACACAAGCTGAACCAAGAATTTCAGTTCTATACAGTTATGTTGACGTGTACATGTGCATGTGAAATGTAATAATATATGCATTGTTCATGTATCTTTTAATAAACGGCAATATGTTCTCAGAGGAAAATTATATCAAGCCCCTTATTTGCCTCTTGCATTGTCCAAAAAAAGTTATTGGATATAAAACCTCGGCTGGTGATTAATTCTTTTTAAGATGCTGTCATAAGTATAAAAAATGAGAATCTTGCCATGTCTGACATTCAATGAAATATGAATTATGATTCTTTTCCAGAGAGCATGATGCTTAAATGAGGTCCATGTTTTATTGTGAACAGTTATACTCAGAGCATTAACAAGGGGAAAAATGAGTTCATAAGTCAAATGGCCAGACTTGATTCTGTTAATGCTTTTAACACCTTGTGTTTTCCGTATGGTAAACATGTCTGCTCTAACAAAGTGCACACGTTAGTACAGTGAGGAGAACCAAAAGGAATTTACAAAACTTGTGATATACAGGTGAACACATAAGATTCACCAGAGATAACGAGTATCTGTGTGAAGTTATTTTATCTTGCACCTAAATGTTATTGTACATTGTATAGCCTGTCACATGTGGCTTAATACATGGACATGGGGATAAGGTACATACTTGTACATGTACACTGTTATGTATTGTTGCTACAGCTGATTTGAAGTTTACTTGGGCCAAACTTAAAACAGTTGTTTGTTCAAGTTCAATTTTGAATTTGTGTAAGTCAGTAGGTCAACTGATTACATTTTATGTTTGTAAATTTTCTTTTCTTTTTTGAAGGATGAATGAGTAAATAATTAATTGTCTTCAATTAGTTTTCAAGGTGAATGATTAATCCAGATTTTCATTCAACATTTCGTGAAAACTATAACATTAGCAGCAAGCTTTAAATAAAGCAAAATGTAGAAAAGGATTTTCAAAAGTGAAATGCTCATTTTGGTTAATGCTATGTTATAAAGTTAGTGAAAAACAATAATATAAATATCCTCAAATTGCATCATCATTTAAAAGATGTAAACAGAAAATATTAAATTTTTCAGTGAAATGAAAAATTCTGGTACTGTAAGACATTGTTTCTTAGCTGCGACTTTGTTGTAAGGTTAGTTGGTAAAATTTTCTTTATGGTGTACTTTAAGCCAACAAGGTGTTGTAGCTTTTGAGAACTTTGGGCTTGTTCCTAACATGCACAATGATGTACTTATGCATACGTGGGCATGAGACATGCATGTGCAGTGTATATATGTTCCTTTAAGAGGATGGGATGATGTAGGATTCTTTTCTCAAAACTGTACATGATTTTTGTAGGTGCTACATGGGATGTTTGTTAAGTTAACATTATAGTAATATCTCAAAAATGAAATCAAGTTTACATTGAAATTGCTCAGAGTAAATTGTGATCATACATGTACATGTATAATTCAGTTGTCCTTGTGGATCACTTTTGTAGCTTGAATGCAAATTTATGTTTGTTAAGACAATTGGTATGCTTTATAATCGTAAATTGCAACTCCAAAATGGTATTTATAAAAGCTTTGTCCTCATGGTACGTCAGCTTGTCCTAAATGACTACTACTGGTACATGTAACTCTTCTGCTTGGACAACCTTTGTCAAGAATTCAAGTGTTGATGCAACCTTGTTGGAACCAAAGTGGATATTGTTTGTGCTGTGCAACATCTAAAATTTTTGATTTATTGGTTTACTTCTGAATACAGCTTACGCGAAATAAATATATCTCGTTGATTTATAGGTTGCTTTAGCCTAACTGATTGACTGTGTTGAAACTGTGAAATGGGGGATTTGTCCCATGTGCCTTTGTGTTGCCACACTCATTCCCCTAATATTATCAGGGTGGATGGACATGAATCCAATTAACTCGTTAATTTGTGTTTATTTAGGGTAATGTCCATGCAGGATGAGCCAGTGAAACATGAAGATTGTCTCCCAAGTGTATCAGATGGAGAAATCCAGTAGCCAAATGCTGGACCAGTGCACCAGACTACATTTGTACCAGTACAATGGACTTAGTCCTGGTTAACATTTTATGTGTGTTAGGAGACCTCTTTGTGATGTATGTCTCTGAATAGCCCCAGGAAAGACTAGCACTGGCCCACAGTTTTACAAAGAGCTGAGAATAATTTGCTTAGGGTTCTGTATAACTTTTGTTCATCTAAAATAATATTGATGGTGCAGAGATACTCATATTATGGGCATGGATATGTCACACTCAGTGCAAACATCACTTCAGGCGTTGTGTCATTATAAGTAATATAACTGTAATAAAACTACACTCTTGAGATCTATACTTAGATACAAGCATCTGACATTGCTGCCATATGAATTCTTCTAAAGCTTACCTCAGTAACAAATCCAATCTTGTACATTACCAACTATGCAAATGCATGCATGACTGTAATGAAGACCCTTATCCTGTCCACTAATGCAGTAACAGGGTTTCACCATAATGAGGTTGTCTAGAAGCAACAATCAAGAGCAGGATAAACATTTGATGAAGATGGTTACGAAGCTGCCTGCACAATTTTGTAACATTGTTTCCACTGTATGCCCTGACATTCTGGAAGCACTTTGAAGTGTTTGCATCTTCATTAGCCCATAAGAACCAGCTTAAGTTATGTATGCTGGGCAGATTCAGCTAGGCTGTTGATGGATGTTTTCGGATCAATCATCATTTCCTGTATTGACTAACCAACGAATTAACTCGCTTGTTTTTAACAAATCATATTAATTCTGCACACATGGTTGTGGCAGATATGTAGAATTATATGAAAAGTGTCTTATACGTAATGAACTGCTGGTCTAGTAGAAAGTTTATTATTCCTTTGTGGTTTGTATTTGAATTATATTAGAATGTGAAGATTCATGTTCCTGCAATCTCGTATGTGAAGATACAACTTACATTACGTGTACATCAACCATTTACAAATACTTACAAGCTGAGGCGAATGACAATGTACAGCGTACATACATGTATGTGTATATATGCAGTTGGGTTGGGTACGCACATATCATTCCTGCAAACTGAGTTCTAAATGCTTATTGTTTTTATGGAAGTTTTGCTAGCTTTTGTATGTTAAAGATACAAATTGAAATTAATGATAGGGTTAACAGTGGTAAGCAAAGGAAGTATTCATGATAAATGTACATGATGACAAAATTGTCTACACTTATATACATGTACAAGCAAGTCATATTCACAGAACATTTTGAATGAACTTACGTATGTGAGAGATTTTGGTGTGTATGTTGAGTATGTGAACAGACACCCATGTTTAATAGAAGAACATCATTTTTCTTAATTTAAAAAAAACATGGTGTGTACATGTACATGTAACATGCGTCTGCTATGCACTCTTCCAATCAACAGTGCGTTATATGCATGTTCTACAGCTTATAATGGCAAGAAATCATTAATGTCATTATTGATGTGCATAACAATGCCTGATAGCAGATGCTTGGAGCCTGTGAAAATAAGACTGCATGCTTTATGCATGTACATGTACTTGTCAACAAAGTACGTACATGTATCATGATTAGCTTTGAGATTCATGTGTGCAGCTAGCTGATTTTCCTACAGAATATGAATAGAGCCGGAAATGAGAACATGTACACATGTCAGTTGATGTTAAAGTTTGGTAGACATAGTCAAGGTCAGTTCTCAGAGGGTGTGGACCCAATTTGGCTTAACTCTGTGCAAGGTCATTTTTATCTTAGATTGTTTCTAACAGGGCACCCCAAAAGATTATAGACCTCTCATCTCTATCAGAGGAAGCAGTGATTAAAGAATGAAGATCAGACTATCATGTAGCCCCCGGGCAGACTAGTTCTCGGCGTGCAAAGGTCAGATTGTCAGAATGGATTACAGACTATCAGTAGTCAGAATTGCTGAACAGAACATGACATTTCAAAGGAAGACACACATCTGCTCCCCAAGAATTCAGATGTGGAATTTCTCATAAAGTTTGCCGATCCTTGTCAGTGGTGTGCAGATTGAGCTAACCATAAAACTTTGCTTGGAATGTAATGATGACAACTACATTGTAGGAGAAAGTTAGACAGATGAAGGCAAATGTTGAGTGTACAGGACTGTCTGTGTTCCTTTGTAATACTGGACACACATGTGCATGCAAACCAGCTATCCAGACTATGTGGAAAGTGACAATGAAAAATTTAACTTTAGCTTGGAGGAAGAGTATCAGATCCTTTTACAAGTATTATTACATGCTTTGGGTGAATACAGACACACATGTAGTAGAGCTCTGTAAAATTCTTTAATAATCTGGGGCTGGATTAGTTCAGCCTCATTGAGGATGTATGTTTCTGATCCGTGTAAAATTCAGCGTTGCATTTATTCCTGGTTAAAAAAACAGATATTGCAGCTGGCTACTGCTGGAGTCCATGGGAAGGGAACATAGCATAAAGCATGTTAACAGCCATGGGACATGCAATGTTGACACTTCATCAGTCAGATGGACATCAGTATTCACTGTTATATTACCACACCTGAGGTGGTTTATAGTGCTCGTCAAATTGTTTCACAGCTGAGCACTGTTCACTGTCTTTTTAGCATGTAAATGCAACAGTGTTTGATGTTATGTGGTGTTCACATGTAATGTTCTATTGCCTACAGCTACCTACTGTTTGATGAACCGAAAGTCATCGTTACTTGCACGTTAGACATCACCCTGTATATTGTCAGGGTCGTTTCATGGTGCCAGAATGCACAAACATATGCATACATTTGAGCATTCCTGCACCACAAGTGTTGTTGTTGCTCTATGCATGCTTACATTTGTAACTTGACAAATCAATATGCCGAGGGTCCTGTTATTTGTTGTAGGAGATCTATGCTGTTTTCGGTGTGAAAGTTCTAGCGTAAACCAAACCTCATCATAATCATAGTATCTCATCAGTGAATAGGGAATTCTCAGATCTTGTTACAAGGTCTTTAGATCTCTCTAAGATGGCATTAAATTAGTGATACTGTCTTACTGAGTTTCAAGGTTCTGTCTGATGAGTATTAAGATCATTGATTGCTCTCTGCCATTGTCCCCTGTCATCATTGTCTGTCCATGTGCCTTATGGCTTTACTTCAACAGTCAGCCATATCCTGACTCCAAGCTGCTTAGTAGGCTTACATAATTCATCCAGTGTGTTTGTACCAGCTATTGTATGAAACTGTAACATGTTTAGGTAAAGACTTCATGGTGCCATAAACAGTTTACAGTTTGTTTTTAGTATACCCTCATGTAAACAGTTTTCTGCAACCTGTTTGTACTAATATTAACTTAAGCATTACTGGTGGGCAAATATTTCTTAGAATAGTTTCTGTTTTATACCACATTCTTGTTGCTGGTTTATTTTTAATTCACAACTTCACATAAAACTATTATTTCATCCGCTTAGTTAATACACTTTGTAACGTTGATGAACATAAAATACATGTTCATGTCTCATCCAAATACAAAGTAAATGGTACGTTAGTCTGGATTAAAGCTAATATTAGCATTAACTGTTAATACCGGTACGTTCAGACTCTTGAACAACTGGGTGCTGAAAACAACATTGAAATAAACATTGAGTAATGTCACATTTGTCTGTCTCTAGCAAGTAAATTGTCTTATCTCTAGCAAGTAAATTGTCTATCTCTAGCAAGTAAATTGTCTATCTCTAGCAAGTAGAAAGATTGTATAAATAGGAGATGGATTGTAATCAAAGTTGCTGTAATCTTCAATGGATCTTACAACTGCCAAAACAAGCTGTCTTGATCAGTTGATGCATTAACTGGTAAGTTTGTATATGTTATTAAAATGTATTCCAGTTCATAGTGATGTACATGTTCACCACCAAAGTTCCAGCAGTGGAGACAGAATGATTCTAAAATATAGTTCCATTCTATTGCAGTCAGTGAGTTGGTGAATAAAAGGCATGTTAACCTGAAGAGTTATGTGTTTAGGATCTACATTTAATGCTGGTATTTATCACGATTCCTCTACTGGAATTCAGGCATTATCGCTTTCACTTTCTGACATCTGACATGTAAGAGGATAGAACTGTTAAACCTATGCCTGTGAATTTGTGTAAAGCATTATTGGGGACAGATCCAGTTGTTTGCAGAACACTCCTGTCAATTTATAAGGTGTATTGGAGTGGTTCAGTGTTCAACAGGGCTTGCCAGCATGGCTTTGCCACACACTTTAACGCACATGTGCACAGGTGCATCATTTCTGCACTTTGGAATTGATCTGCATTTTCCTTTTTTTTTGTGGGCTGTTTACTGAGAATTGTTCCACATGTTTAGAATAGTATTTTTATACTTAGCAAGGTGAAGAAACATGTTACATGTGTGCATTTATAACAGGAGGATAACTGTGCCTTTGCACATATTTCCTTTATCAAAAACACTATTTTGAAATTAGTCATCATATATGGATTGTTTGATGTACATTAAGGTAAATTCTGGTGACAGTTAGGTATGGGTGGGTGTGGAGCATGGATTTATGCCTGTGTGTGGAGTGGTATGCATTGTTGATCATATATACATGTATATTGAGTATGCAGTATTTGATCATGCACATGTGTGGATGAGTATGCAGTGTTGATCAAGCATTTGTCAAAGGATATAAAGTGTTGATCATGCACATGTTTGGATGGATATGTAGTGTTGATCATGTGCATGTATGGATGGGTATACAGTGTTGATCATGCACATGTTTGGATGGATATGTAGTGTTGATCATGTGCATGTATGGATGGGTATACAGTGTTGATCATGCACATGTTTGGATGAATATACAGTGTTGACCATGCACATGTTTGGATAGACATGCATTGTTGATCATGGGGATGGGTGTGCTGTATTGATGATGTGCATGTGAGGATGGATTTGCAGTTTTGATTATGTGCATGTACCTGTGGATCGAAATGCAGTGTTGATCGTGCACATGTGTGAATGAGTATCCAGTGATTATGCATTGTGTGGATGGATATGTAGAGTTGATTATGCACATGTGTGGATGGATATGAAGACTTGATTGTTTTTGAACTAGTATGCAGCAGTGGTCGTCGGCATGTGTGTTTTGGCTAAATACATGTATTTGTGCTGTGCATTGTGTATGTTTGATCACACTGTTAGTTATACTCACATTGCAAATATACAAGAATGAATCTGTTCTCTTCCACTTCTGCTTTTGTCTGAAAACCCAACATTTGCATTTTGCAAATGATTAATTCCTTAAATGTTCCCATGCATGCTTTCTTTATAAATGTCACTTTGTAGACTGTTGATCAAATGTAGATATACATTGTACTTGTGGATAATCTTAGATAAAAATCAACTGCACATGGGCTTAATACATGCAGTTGTTTATTTAAGTAAGATTATATTAATTTTCCGTACATGTAATGTCATACATGGCATTAGGTAAAAGGGATGGACACAACATACATGTACCTGGTTCTTCATTATGCTAAATTGGCTATTTCTTTTTTATCGGTGGTAGTTACATGTAATGTTGTTGACACAAATTCAGTCACCCTGATTTGCAATATGAAAAGTAGACGAGGTGGAGTATGGTAAGCCCTGAAATAAGAATGGAAGGCAAGGCGTAATGTCACATTCGTTAAAGGTGAGTTGCCATAGTCGTGTAAAATATGACTGGGGAGTTGCATACTGCCAGTGGGTTCTGGCAGCTGAGTGGAATTAAATAAATATATGACCATGCAATCATGTAGAAGTAGAAAGGTTAGCAGGCTGATAAAGTGTACTCGGCTTGGATTGATGCTGTCTTGGGCTGCCTTATGGGTACAACCCTGTGGGACATGGGTTGAGTGCTGCTCTGGGAGTCAGTGTCTTATTTACAACCTGATGATTATCACAGAGGCAAATAGGCCAACGCAGTATAATAACAGTAATCTTAATATTAGCCTGTTTTCTTTTGATCATTATCCACCTTTGCGTGTGAAGGCTGATTTACATCAAAATGCACATGTTCCTGTGAGGATCTGAGTGGGTGGAGAAATGGACTGTCCCTCTGATCCAATTAATAAACTTTCCTGGAGTGAATTGTGCAGAAAAAAATTAAGAAAAAAGGATGTGATGGGGAAAGATGTATTAAAATTGCCAGCGGTTTTGCTGTGTTGGTTTTGCCATATTGAAGAGGCACAGGTAAATTAGAATGTAAAGTGTAATAGTACATGTAAACACATACAGTGCACATGTATATGTACCAGAGCATTATAAACAGTGTTTGAATGTGAACTATGAAGGTGACCATGCCATGTTATTACAATGTGGACACAGGTGTTAGAGAATATTTTTACCTGGAAGTGAATTCTCATTTAATGGGTGATGTAAATTGGCCTGTGCCTTAAGCTGACCAGACAGGCGGTACCTGAACCAGAAACTGTGGTGTATAACCAAGAGTGTTGTACATACATTGCTATTGATTTATCTACACTGGCATGACTGGATGATAAGCAGCTAGGCAAGGAACTGGGCCAACCACTGACCGTGTACTATGCTGTTAACAATACCGTGCAAAGACGAAGAAGAAAAAAATCATCAAAAACAAAGATTGCCAGCCAGAATGTGCCCGAAACGTCAATGGGAATATGCAGTGCAAGACGGAATTCATGTTGTACCCTGTGGTTACAGAACATTATCCACTCCCCAGATTGCTCTTTTCGAAAGGTTTTACCTATGAATTGTTTATAAATTGGTTTTACTTGTAGGTAAACATTCCACTGCCACCTGTATTGAGTCTGGGTGGTTGTAATCTAATGATATACATGTGTATCTATATGGGACAGCAAGTGTGAACCCATAGAGGTGGGAGAGTGAGGGAGTAGTATACACGTTTACATGTATGTTTAAATCTCTTGTGCATTCATGTGCAAGCACTCTGGAATGAAGTATAGATTCATTCAGAGTGGTGGAGTGCCTATGAATATTAATGTGTTGTACATTCATGTATTCAGACGTGCACATACATGTGTAACAGAATGTATACATCATTGTGTTATATGTGTGTATACATTACTGTATTTTATTTTGTATAGTCCACTGATTATTTTGAAACGTTTTTTTTTTTTTTTTTTGACTTGGAGAATGTGGACAAATGTGTTAATACAATTAGGTTGTGTTGATAAAATTTTTTAAGTTTTTCATGTTCACGGCTTGTACATGTACATAGACAGCTGGAAATAATGGTTTTGATACTTAATATGGTAAGTAACATGGCCAGAGAGACTCAGCAACCTTATTTATGAAATGGCATTTGAGTCAGCAAAATGGAGCCATTTTTGACACCAAAATACCACAATTTTAAGGAAGCAAAAAATTATAGAAAAAAAGGGTAGGACAAATATGTAGTTTATCCAGGTTTTGTTTAATAATTTTTGTCATTGGAAATTAAACAGGTCCCGCTATTTAAAAGGCAAGAGCTCCCGTGACCTACATGTGGGTGGACTCTTGACTCGCCAACTGGACCGAGATAGAAGCTATGCCTTTTCAGCCCTTCATAATCATATTATATGTTCTAGCAGCCTGATCTCATGCACATGCCACTTTAGAGTAAGCTAATGGGGAGCTAGCAAAACTCCTTCCATGTCAAACAAAACAGTCCAAAGCTATAAAATCCTTTGTTACGTCCCAAGTATTGGTGTATGTGTGATCATAAAACACATAAAGTATACAAGCACTGCAATGTCACAGAAGAATACCATGTGTTCTAATGTGATTAGGACCTACTGTGTACATATAGCTCATCCTCAAGTCATTGGTTGCAGGATAGTAAACTGTTTGTGGATGTGATGTCATTTCTGATATCTTTTGGACTATAGATGCAAATGTATACTAAAAGTTACATTAACTCTGACAGATTTGTGCTTATTTTACTACATGCAAAATCACGCCATTGTTATTTGATTGAAATAAATGTACATGTAAGCTTAAATGTTCAGAATCATGTAAAGCAAAAACCTAAATAAACAAACATGTTAAACAGACTTTTGTGTTATTTAATTTCATTACATAACTGTGAGTGCATACATGCACAAGGCTACTTGTAATATACATGTATGTTTTTCTACACAAAGTTAGCTTGTGCATTCATGTAAAGCACAACATATATACTTAGTATACAGTTACAGATACAGTATGTTGCAGACAATTATGCTTTCTGCAATACATTGTATACATTTTAGATAGAACATTCCAAACCTATTTTACACATTTTTCATTCATGATTTTTCACTTTTCAGATGTGCATTGCATTTAGAACTGAGTATAGATTAGAACTGAGATTAATCCACTCATCCATCAAATATTTCCCAGATATTGATTGCACTACTTGTATTCAGGACACAGCTCTTATTGTTACGAGATGACAGTCTGTTCTGCAGAGTCACACATCTTGTAAGGGAGGTAAGCCAGTGTACACTGCTATCTGTATAGTTGTACACGTCCAGTGAAATGGAAGTTGATTAAGATCACATCAATCACAAAGCTCCAATGTCTTCGGGAACAGGCTCTTGCTACGTTCACAAATATTTACACGTGCATGTAATGCCTTCTCATTGGGTTATCTGTTTGCCTGATAAGACAAATACCGCGTGACATGAAGTGGTATGTCATCGATTGGGGGCCTCATAAGGTGATGTACACACCATACTTCACCCTCGTCAAATCTTGTTGAGCTTCTCTCTTCACATGCTCTATATGGATCTCGATATACGTTGCTTGTTTGATCCGTGATGCAACCAGTCACGGTATGTCAATATCCTGAAGCTACCCATTCTGTTACCACGTCTATATTGACTTACATAATGTTGGTACAAGATTGTTCGTCTTGCCTAAAGGATTCATCAATTTGCACTTTATCATGCCCAGTATACACAGAAATTGATTGGTTTTCAAGAAAAATAAAAGAATAAACATAACAGAACCAGCAGATTTTGTCAAGAAAAAATCGATTAATTTATTGCTTCATAAAAGTAAAGGTTTTAGTTACCTGCATAAACGTGAAGGTGTGCATCGTATGAATATATGATGTAATATTTCTTGCCTATAAACATCAATACACACATGTATAGCCATATTTACAAAGCAAAGGTTGCAGCATAATGCATGTATTTGTCATAGAGATGCGCGATTATCAGAGAGAGATACATAGCATTGCTCATGTATATCGATACTAAAGCAGAATGCTGCCAATTTAACAAAGACTTCTTCTATGGTAATAAAGCTCAAACAAATGACATGGAATAATTTATCAACATGGATTATTGAGTTTTGTCAGAATATGCAAACAAGTCCTGTGATTATATTCAGAGTGAGTATTTCTGTAGAATCATATTTATAGGTAATTGTGCATTTTATTAAAAATTGCTTTAATGATGCTGACCTTGAACCTAGGTTTCAATCCATGAAGAGAAACATACACGAGATATGGTTTCTTGTTTACCTCTCTGCACTTCCAAAAACTACGCATTGTGTCAGGTTTTATACTTTGATGTAGGTCAGAAATGGCTCCTCCTTTTGTCCAGATTTATAAGGGCACAAGTCTTTCTTGGTGCTATAGACCTATTCTTTTATTGTGCTATGTCTGTGTGCCATGTAGAGTAATGTGTAAAGCTGATTATGGCTGATATAATTACGACTGAGGGTTGGCGAATACAGGATAATTGTTGTTCCTCTAACATTCATGTAATTGTGATGAGCTTGACTCTGGCTTTTGCCAATCGCTGAATTTACAGGAGAAATTGTGGCATACAAATTGCGAAGGAATGCAATTGGATAAGTGCAGTGTGCTTTGTCAGCCTCGGCATAATGGTCAGTTCTCCATCTGAAGTGATAATTCTTGGGTGGTGGCAGCAGCAATGTATGAAAATCCACTTTGTGTGATAGTCTGTGTGGATTTTGTGATGCGTCACTGAAGGTGGAAAAGGTTGGGTGGGGGTGGAGGGGGACTGTTGTTGAGGATTGGACAGGGGTCAGCGTGGGCATGGACAAGGTGTTTATTGTTGACATATTACGGGATTGAATAGCATGTGGAGTATGGAGAGAAAAATGTGGGCCATTCATTATCGCGTTAACGTAGGCAAGGCTCCCAGGAGAGATCAGGATTTATGGGTGACTGACTTTGAATTATTGATCAGGCAACTGTTTGGACAATTACGTGTAGAAATGGGGCCATCACTCCAGCTATGGACAGCGCCTCGTCTAGCTCTGCACTTAATTAACAAATTTACATGCCCGTGAAAACTGGCACGTCCAGTTCTGTGGCCTCGGTCGTCCTCACGTCAAGTCTTAGATATGACATCAGCAGTCTGGTCAAACTCGCTTTTCAGTTTTGTGTCATTGGCTTTTGTGTCCGGTCAGCTTTTGTCCACCTTTCATTTTTAATTAACCCTGTGGAGACAGGGATGTTGGGAGAAGCATGAAGCCAGTAGTTGTACCAAATACATTTGTGCATGTACTTCCTCATGTCTAGTGCTGGCTCACATTCTGTGGTCAGACATCCAGCTTTGCCTATACTCAAAATGGTCCACAGGACTAATGCTTTTCCTCCAGTCCCTGGTAGGATGACAACATTTAATACCTCATCTGTGCCCATGGAAACATAGACTATGACCTTGTCTGGATGGTTTTTGTTCCTCTTACAAATGTAGTTTGTTTTATTGAATGCAGATGGTAGCCTGCAGTTTATTGTAAACCTGACACAAGGGTTTACACCTGAGAGTAAAAGATCAGAAGCAGGAGAATGGAATATGCCATTCATTATGTACCCCTCCATCAGTGAATAAAATTACTGCTGTTTTTTTTTTTTTTGACAGTCATGTCATTTTAGCTACATGGTGTAGCCCTACCATCTTGTCTGTTGGCAAGAATTGCATTGTAGTGTTCAGTACCTCAGTAAAGGTGGTTAAATTTTATAATGATATAAAGAATGAATTGGTTTTCAAATAAATTCATATTGAACATTGAATAACTGCATCCACTGCTGCTTTAGTCACAGAAAATCAGAGACTCGCTTGTATGTACATGTATATCTTATTGAATTCAAGCAAAAATGGTCTTGAATATTGATTTTTGCTGAGTCACCCCTCCTTTTATGGTAGTTTTACTTTATGATCAACAATAATCAATTATTTATTAACACCCTGCCTAGAATGAACTTGCTTGTGTGGCATGTTTTGTTAGGGATTTTTCCTTCTCTAAAGCAGATAGTGAATAATGCGAGCCTAAAGCTATATTCTGTGATTACAACATCCATAATTAATATCTAAGGATATTGACAACGAGGTAGCCATCATCTTTGGGTCTTAGCTGCAGATCACATAAATGAATCCAAACAAAAAAAAAAATAAATAAATAAAAAATAAAGCAAAAAAAAAAAGGAAATAAGAAAAAAAAAATAAAATAAAATAAAAACAGTAGCTAGAGGGAATGGTACTGAATTGTAAATATGGATAACCTAATTTGGGGTACATAAGATTGCCAGCATTGCTTGGAAATGCACATAAATGAACACCACATGTATACAGACGTGTAAGTGGTGACACTTGGTTTGCAGTATTTGATGTCTTTGAGTCTTTGTTTATATCTGTTTGATGCTTTCCATCAGTTTCTTTTTGTGCAGTTTGTAATGAAAGTGTGAAAGAAAAAAAAATGATGAAAAAATTATTGCATGATTATAAAAGGAGAATTTTTGGCAGAAGTTATTTCTTCTCGGCCCTCACAGGGCTGTCCACATACATTGTAGAAGAAAAGCTGGTATGTTATTTACCACTGCAAATATAATTTTTAAGAAACCAACATGTATGCCCTGAGGAAACCAGTGTTCTTGTCATACATGCTGTATCTGTTTTGTCGTGTTTTCTTTTTGCATCATATCTGGGAGAACAAGGGATAAGAGCTCCATGCTGTGTCGGGGCAGAACAAAAGGCACACTGATGTCGGCCAGTGCTGCACTGTTTAATCCTGTCAAGCTGCATGTCTTTGCTTGAATTTCATTCTGTGTGAAGCCAACATAGATATGAGATATTGATCTGGTGAAGGTTTGCAAAAATATGCATAGGGTCTGTGTAATACACACACATGTATAGATTCGGTATAAGCACTAATCTTTGTGCCGCTGACATATGCTGGCTAGTGGCTGCCTCTGTGGCCATTGGATTAATGCGATTATTCTTGGGCCACATGTTGCAAGTCTTTAAGTGGGACATTTAAAACTTACATACTAAAGGATGGAGTGAAATCACAATGTTCTGTCAATACATGTACATGTAAACTAATATTCATTATTTGAAGATATCACCCCTTCGAATGTCTGTGTATAATGTTTTCATGCACAAATACATATAAGCTATTTTCTTAAATTCCATGTTTCACTTGAATAGTAGAGTGTAGTTACACATGCAAACACTTATATACATGTATATATATATATATGTATATGAACAATATTTAAATGCTATTCTCTGCATGACGATGCTGTCGGGTGAATTAAAGTCTGAGAAATGGGTTCACACTGCACCAAGAGTCAATCCTCACCAGGGACAACTTAAGCTCCCATCTGTCTTGCTGCATGGTTCCAAGTGGCAGATTTCGATTTAATCCAGCTAAAGGTAGCATTTGAGCTTGACGGCCCTGCTAACTCCTTGATCCTGCCAGTCTGAAAATAGCTGCGGTGCTAAACAGGCTGCTGTAAATCCAGTACTACTGCCAGCAGTGGCACTCTACATGGTGCTGCCATCGCACAGGAACAAACTTGTCCACACAAGCTATTCTGCAGACAGTCGGGTCTCAAAGAACCTGGGCCAGAAAAGGGAGATAAATCATGCTTTCTTTGTTATTTTACTCTCGGCAGAATGCACAGTTTAGTGGAGTGTGCATGATAATTCAATGCAGAACCTTTGTTGATCCCAATATATCCTGTAACACATAGTTGCCAGTGAAGCTTGGTACTTCATCCGATGCTGAATGCCTGCATGCATACTGTACATGTATATATGTACTTGTTTATGCGACATACATGTACATCCATATGTATAAATATACATGCTAAGTACATGTGTATAAGTGTAAATCTTCAGCTAAAACTGTGGAAGACATTTGGAAATCTGTGCTACCCCATTCATCTCTTAGTAATGCAATGATTATTATCGATAGAATTTTGAGTGTAATTTAATTATGACACTGTTAACTTTTCCACTTTCTTCCTTTTTATGGAATTTTCATCCAGTGTAGTTGGATGAAAGTCTGTGTAGATAAGGCTCACATGTTCAAATGTATTTTGTCAGGTTCATTGTGGGCAGACATATGGATCCGTATTTGTAGACCAATTGCTCAGAATTATGTTCCTTGCCCACTTCAGAGTAAAGGCCTATTGACCCCAGGAGAAATCCCCAACCCGCACACTTGACCTGCTTAAATGAATGTGTTGATGATTGACACATGACCACATATACTAGTTCTGGAAAAAAAAATCAAAGTATTGTATGCTTTATTTTTACTTTTGGAATGTTCTAGTTTTTGTACTTAAATTTCGAAAAGTTATCTCTACGATTCAATTTTGTAGTGTTTTTTTCCCCCTCAATATATTGATTTCTGTGGTTAAAATGCTTTTTTACGGAAAAGATTTAGTTTTGGATGACAAAAGTGGGTTTTAAACTGAATTTTATGAAATTTATGTCGGTTCGTAAAATGTGCGTGTATGAATCCCTATGGTCAGTGTGACAGTAATGAGTGCTGTGTATTTTGGATCATGTTTGATCACACTTCCATGTACTATTCCTCACATTTTTCGACCATGTTGTGTGTGTGATCAATGAATTTTTTTGACTCTTCCATACTCCTCAATTTTAATATTTGGGAGTAATAAACTGTTTTAAGTTTATTGTTTGTTTATGGAGGAGATGTGATATTTACTGTAGCAACTTGATTCCTGAATTTTGATTCTGTTTGTTTTTTGCACAAATGCGATATTCTGCAACACAGTGCTACTGGAGAATTTTAAGTTCTTAGGAAATACATGTGCGTGAGAGTTCCTGAAAAAACCTGTATTGTTTTATATCACATTGTAGTTATTTTCATCCATTATGCTTTACTCTTCTAAGCATAAATGTAAAAGCGGAACTATCTATAGGTCGATATAAAGTTTTGCAACATACAGTACACAATTACAAATGTTTGTACTTACATATATTTGTAACGTACTTTTGCAGTCGACAAATGCCAGATGAGAAGGCAAGGTTTACATCTATGTATACATTTGTACACCTATAGACAGGTATTTTTCTTTTCATACATGTACATTGCCAGTGTTATGCTTTTGATACAAATACATGTACATTTTGCCAAACTCCACTTGTTTCTTCAGATTTCTATGTATAAATATATGTGTGCATGTACTGTTTTCACCATTATTGATCAATTATGTTAAAGCTGACATTTTGGACCTATGTCTCCAGAGCTCTGTCTGTCTGTTCCTAGCTCTCACTCTCTCTTTCTGTCTTTTTTTTCCCCTCCTCTTTGTGTTCTTTTTTCCTCCGGTCTCTTTGAAACAATTGATTACATGTCATTCAGTGTGTAGTTTTTCCGACAAGCAGAAAATGGCTGTGGCAAAGTGTATGCAGTACTCGTATTAAAGCCTGACTATTATTTCTGGTTCATTACCTCTCTATTTATCAGTGTCAGAATTGGATTTCTGGCATTTGATTAAGTCTTACGGTTTGAATGGTCAAGTTACTTACTACGAAAGACCCTTTCTAAAGCCTGGGGATCTGATCGGATGGAAATTTTAGTGGCATTCCTGACGTAATCGCATAGAGTTAGTGTTTTTTCTCGCCCCTTGTCATGAAGTAAATAAAAACACGTTCCTCACTAATGGTAACTTTATAGATCGATCAATATTTTTTTCTTTACTTCACTGCATATAGTTAAATTAGGGAATTCATGTTCAGGTAGGGAATATATAGGATTGCCATTTTTATGCAAGTATTGAAACAACTCCTTTGTGTAAATGCTTTGGCTTTATTGAACTGTTTTCTGACATTTCTTTGGCCGCAAAGTTGTTGCTCCAAAATCTTCATGGTCCCTACAGCATTCTGCGCTTTCAGATTACATAAACTCTCAGTGACCAACTTTACTTGCAGACTTCCCTCTCAAAGAGGCAAGGCTGCGTTTATTTTATTTTAATTAAGCCAGCCAAGGTTCTGTTGACATGCGAATATGGAGAGCTGAGTGTGGGCATATTTACAGTCTTCCAACCCTGTAAAGTCTATTTGAAGAATGGATTTCACTTCCTGGGACAAAATCGCCTCTAAAGATGCTTTGGGATGTCAAAGCATGGACTGGTCTCAAGATCATGTAGTGAAAGTCTGCTTTTGAACAGCCTGGGTTTCACAATATTTTACATTTCTTAGCTGAAGGACTTAATGCTGGTATCAGCTCTGGAAGTGTGTACAGCCAGACAGCTAAAGCCAACATGAAATAAGATTTGATGTTTTGGGGAGTTTGATTTTGAACATCAAACTAAAATCTCCAAAGAGATACCAGATAGGCTTAAGGCTCTTGAACTCCTGGATGGTTCGTGTTTGTTGCCTTGGATGGAAGAATTGTCTGGAATACTTGTCTAGTGTTCGCTCAAGTGTAGGGGCAATGCCATGTGCTGTGTAGAAAGCTTTTTCAAGTTTTCGTATCACACCAGACCCATCTGTGTAACTAAAACCATGTGAAATGATTCCTGGATGGAATTAACGGTCAGTTATGTGGGAGACTTTATACCACGTGTGGCTATTTGGAGCTCAAGGAAGTTCCAGAAAAATCATTCAGCCAAATTGTATGGTAATTTAGGTTTGAGGGACATTGGAGGGTTTGTAAGAAGTCAAAGGGTAGACTGTCTTAAGAGTTTGGAGTGTTGGGTTTCCAGACAGACTGCCCTGCTTCCTTGAATTAACGTCAGTGTGTGGTAAATTTTTAATCTGACCTCTCTGAAAGGGTTCCGCAACTGACATGAGGGGGAAGTGGAAGGTGGTGGGGTAGAGATTTTTGAATCACCCTTATAAGAGGAAAGGAGGCCTAACTAGTGATATTGTTTCCGACAGCCAGTTTCAATGCAGTGATGTACATGTACGTTAGCATTGGAGTTACTAGGATTGTTTTGCCCTGAACTGAACCAGGGATCAGGCTGTAAATTGGAAATCCGTAAAACTTTCTTGACGATTTTCTTGCGTAGTTTGATGGTTGTGTAAATCATTGCTGGGCTGTTTGATGGTTGTGTAAATCATTGCTGGGCTTTCCAGCATGTGTGGTAATACATAAACTGCCTGTTATTAAAACATCAGGGATTTGTCATCATCATCATCATCATGTTGAAGCCTGGTTAATTCCAAGCTGACTGGAAGGCAATGCAGTTTGGAAGCTGGAATGAGAAAATATAGCCCGTCAGGTAGAGGTATCCAGAATTCATGAGGGTGATTGATGTCGAGCTCTCATTTGGAGTGTCAGCCCAGCTTTGGCTTGTCCTACACGGTATTATGCCTGTCTTATCTAGACCCTAAGATTCCAAAACTGCCGGCGATCCAACAGATACATACAGTTTCCGCCATTTACATGGCGTTCTGCTGACAGGAGCTCGTAAAGCCAAATGAACATGAGCTCTATCTGAGGTCTGAGGTTATTGTGACAAGAAGTGTTAAATATGGCTGATACCTGACACCAGGTGGCCACATGGGGGGAATTTACATGCGGAGCTCTGACTGTCTCAGAATCACATGAGGCACCTTGCTTAGACTTGATGCAGGACTGTGTTTGTGATTACATCATGAGGACACCAGTAACACAAATGTGCATTTCTATGTTCTCTGGCAGTTTGGCAATGGATCAAAATGTATGCTCAAAAAACTGATCAATCTAAAATTCTGAGAAAGGAGTCACAGCTGTTGTTGTGGTGTTGCTGTGTGGAGAAAATCATGGGAATTATCATGGACAAAAAAAAAAACGTACCACATGTAAATCCCAGCTGTGTTGTCACGCAGAAATCGTCTAAGCGGATACCGAGGTGTTTGTCCATATAAAACGGCCCTATGTACATTAGGTCTTCCATCTGACCAGTAGCCTAATCACTGGTGAAGGGAGATTGTGTCCAGTTTGCATGTACATCCAGAAACCAAGCAAGCCAAGGAGTCATCAAGATGGATGAACTGAGATTCCTGGCCTGTATCGGTGCTCAAGTGACCACGCAACCATCCTGTTTTCACGTAATTATATATTCGTCTTTCTCTGTTAGCTATGTGCCAGTCAGCCTGTTCTTTGATGCTGTCTTGCTATTGTATCTATAAAGTGCTGCATGCACTGTGTCGTTCATGTGTGCTTATTTCCTTTGCTAGCCCTAAATGATACATGTTGGGTGCATACATGTAGGTACATTGTATACGCAGCAGTGATGGATGCCAGGCATGGTTTTGGCCAGGTTATGTTTATTGACAAACCATTTCAGTTGCCTTGGCCCTGTTCCATATCTACAATGCCTGGAATTACTCATTGTCTACATGTAGTACTGTACTGTAATGTAGGAAGGCAGACAGCTGTAGGGTTCCAAGGTTGAAACCTTAGCATGCAACCTAGTTACAACCAATAGTTGACAACACAATGGCAATGTATTTAGCAGGACATGTACATGTACATTTACTTGTACACTGATGCTGGATTATTGCATAGGCCGACCAAACACACACATATGAGCCCTTTGTCATGGAGACCTATAGCCATATACATACACATGTAGTGTACATGTGCATCAGTTATAAGGTACATGCTTGTATATTGCATGATGTGTGTATTTTAAAATGCTGCTCCAGACTAACAGCATATAATGGATTGTTCCATCCTCATACATCTTATCTGATGATACCTATGCATGTATGTAACACTGGGTGTTCTTAAAATATAATCATTACCCATTGTTGTATGAACACATGCATTCTTATGTACAACTAAAATGTATACATACACTACAATAGGTGTAATTTCTGTGAGATATAAATTATGGTCTCGTTTAAGTAATTTCTTCACTTTTTAGATGATTGTGCTTGGTTTAAATTATAATTAGATGTTGCACTTAAAGTGTAAGCTTTCTACTGTGATGCTTCTTTGTTTTGGTACTTGTGAAGAAACTTGTAAAATTACAAACACTCAATTCCTTCTTCTGTTGTACAAAAGTTACGTTTTCGTGAGGTACACTGTATGCAGGTGATGGCTTGATAACTCTAAAAGCAGTGTATTACCAATTCACAACAGTTCGGATATGAAGCAAAGGTTTCTTTCTTTGTTATTGTTGTTACATTCAAAGTTCTTACTGTTTGAGAGACATTCTTGTGTGGATACAGTTATGTGTTTACTAGTCAGATACAACAAGGATTACATACATGATGATTTATATTCAAAATGATTTATTCCCATGCTACATGTGTATTGTGTGTAATGCAGCAAAGCATAATGACATGTTAATGAACAAACATTAAGAGAGGTATTGCCCAACTGATTATTTCCACATGCTCTAGGCTAAATTATATCACACTGACAGACGTGTATTATTTAGAAATATTAATCAGTGGTATTTTCATATAACTATATCTTTTCGGTATGGTTGATGATGCGCTTAAAGTGGGCCACATGACACCAAAAGCATTTATCTCCAACTTGATTGTTCATATTTCCATGAAGTACATATAGTGTTCATACAGATTTAGGCATGCTAAATATGTACAGACAGGTACAAATACATAAGTACATATAAGTATGTATCAGACATACTGATCAGATCCTACATCTTCTGAGGTCCCAAAATTGGACAGTGTTCACAGATGTCTTCATTATTGCAATTGTTGTCAGTGAAGAGAGTGTAATACAAAAATACATAGTACGGCCACTTTTACCTGGTGCTATACATTAGTATTATGTGCACAGCATGGTTGATAGTCTCATCACAGGTAAATTTAGTTTCTGTTTTAATATTGTCATATATATACAAAGAACGATGTCATTCACATCATTATGCACCTTTAACAGTTATCTTCCGTGAATGTCCTCTCCCTTTATTGAATGAACATACCTTCTATGAGATTTGTGTCTCTTAAATGATATCAACAGTTATATTGGAGAGAAATTTGATACAACAAACTGGAACTGCAGTTATTCAGCTTCCAAACTGTTTGTACCCATCTTATTTTTCATCTGCTTCAGAGTATATCTATGTCATACTTTCTAAACGACATACCATTTGAATCTATCGGCTGTGTGCTCTGTCAGAATAACCCAGGTTTTATCATGCAAGTGGAAAGTGACCTAATCTGTGTAACACAGTGAACTCTTCATATGAACAAAGTACATGTAACTTGGCAAATGAGTACAAATCTTCATTGATCAAAGCTGACCACCAAGTGTTGCATTTTTCACTACTACTTCATCAATTCCAGGTGTCACAATCGCCAACAAATACTAGTATACCATAAATAGTCTCTGTACTTAAAACATGTTGTCTATCCATGAATTTTGTAATATTTGGCCAGTATTCTCCTTTCTGCTTCGTTCAGTCTTAGTACATGTAAGTTAACAACAATGTCAACAATGTTAACTTACTTAGGTACAGTTGATTCTATTTGTCATTGTGGATTATGTACATGAGCCATTGGTATCAAATTTGTCAGCTCCTTCAGTTGCACTAAACAGAAGGCTAGAGGCCTCGTCATCAAGAGAGCATCTGTTTTAGGCCATAACAGTGTAACAGAGATTAAGCAGCACAAGTCGTTCAGGTAATTGCTACCTGCATGATGGACTAAATGGGTTGTGTACCAATTACATGTAGCTGCACTACTTGCATCTGACAGTGATCTAATGGCATACTCCGTGCAATGGCTATGCACACCTGTGCTATAAAACAGGTTGTGTTTGGGTTGTGAATTCAGGTAAACCCACTCAAGACTATTTTCAGTATGAAAGAACTTGGTTTAAGGACAGTGGCATAAACGTGCTTAGGGTACTGGTGTCAGATGTCACTAGTTTTATTAGTGAAACAGACTTAAATAAAGGGCAGTAGTTTATCTACTGACCAGTTTTCATCTTCAGAGCTCAACCTTTGAAAAAGACACAATAATGAACATGTGTAAGCTTTAATTGCACTTTGCAGGAAAGCTATCCATCAAAGGGAAAAAATAAAACCGCTATTTAAGCTGAGGTTTTGCATACATATACATGTAAAGCACAAAACATTATAGGAATATTCCATTGTTGATGTGGTGGTCGCATAGAAATGACCGCAAATTACAAAATTCATGGCTTCACTATTGAATGTTTTGAGTTGAATTTTTCCGTTCATGTGACTCCTACAGCCAAGCTCTTTGGTATCATTGTTGCCAAATCTAAGTTAAATAAGTGCTGTAGTAAAATCAAGATAGCGTTATTCATAATTCGTGAAAGGTACAGTAGATTAGCACTGTTTGGCAACTCCTCATGACCACTGTCTCTCAAAAGTTATCACACTGATGCAAGTGATTGTAATTGTTGTAAACATTGCTGATTAGTCGCATGTTCAGTAAAACTGCCTTCTGCACATTTCTCGGTAGTAGAGGCTCACGAGATGTTCTGACTCAGCATGAAGTGACCGAAGATACAACTAGGCAAAAAATACACTTTAGAACCATATTTTTCTGAACGATACTATCGCTGTGATGTTGTTTATGAAAATTCTCGGTTCACAGCAGCAAATGCACACTTAAATAGCGAACCATGAAAAGTCTACTCTAAGTTCTTTTCTAGTAGCACAGCGATCCAAACAACAGAAACCAGCCCAAGATCAGTTCAAAAAAAAAATCAGTTGTCAGGTATTGCTATAAAATCATTGCATGACTTTAATTGTCTTCCACAAAATGGTGTGCATCTAAGATCTGTGTGTGTCACACATGGGAATGTTGTTCAGTAGCTTTCCAAGATCAATGACTTCCCCCAGGCATTCTGGTTTCCTCCACTCATGACCATGACTATCGTTGCATACATGTAGGTGAAACATCAATCAGATCAAATCATGTTGAGTGTGGTTTTTATTTGTAGGCCTAAAGTTAATTTATACTCGTAGGTCTAAAGTTAATTTATACTCGTAGGCCTAACGTTGAATTATACTTGTAGGCCTAACGTTGAATTATACTTGTAGGCCTAAAAGTTGATTTATACTCTCAGGCTTACAGTTGATTTGTACTCGTAGGTTACAGTTGAATTGTATTTGTTGGTTTGAAGTTGATTTGTTATACTTGTAAGGGCACATTAACCATAAGGCTGCTGTTAACTGCTGATTGCCTTTAAAAGATTTAAGATGACTCCACGAAGTAGGCCTTTTTCCTCTCATCCTCATCTCTTTTAGCCAGTTGCCTGGGCTACAGATCTATGTCAACATGATACCACATCTTGAAGGATTTCTGTTGCATTAAGCAAATTAAAAGTCGAGTTGGGTGAGGTTGTAGACTGCAAGGTAATCATACAGCCGCTGCTGCGAGTGTGCCTCCTTGATTTCCTGGGTCATCATGACTGTATCCTGCTTCTGTCCATTGCCATCGTGTCCTCAGGTCAACATGCCACAGCTGAGGCACAAACTGTTACACTCAGTAACATGTTTCTCATTATATCTGAACTGAAGTATCATGTACATGTACACACACATTTTACATGTATATGTATTCATTTATTTATTTATTTATTTATTTCACTGTTGTTTAGTGCCATACTCATTTTTCATTTATACCTGCACTGTGATGGCAATTAGTTTTATGGTTTGGAGGAAGCTGGAGTGACAAAGTTGACCACTGACCAATGGCAACTTACTGATCCAAGCTTTTCATACATGAAGTGTGGACTTGCCATATGACAAACTTGAGACTGCGCAAACACCTCAACAACTGCTGTTAACCACTTATGTTAGGGTTAATGTAAAATGATATCAGAGAAATCTACAAGTTCCCTGTCCAAGGGCAGGGTTGAACCTGCAGGCCAAGTCACACTAACTCAGGTAGACTAAAGTACAAGTATAAAAGAAAAGTACCTTGAAATCGTGGACATGTAGAACTCATTGCATTTGTATACGTGTATGTTTCTTACAAGTTTACACACAGTGCAGCACAATGACCAAAAACCTGTGTGCAGGTTCAACTAATGTTATCGCTGTGAGTTCAGGTCCAATTCATACACACACATGCTTCATGGATGTAAGGCACATATTTACATCATCATGTTTCTTACATTATCATGCACATGCATGATTCTGACATGTTTGTGTACATACATACTATTAATGCACACATGTTTCTTTATATGTTGAAGTCCTTAACTATTAACCATTGCATTTGATTCATCACTTGGTCAGTCAAAGGCTGGTACACATGTACATATACCATAAATGGAATGTGGACATCTACATGTACATATGAAAGTATGTGACAAGTTTTTAGCTACATATTAAGAACATTGTTTGATTGAAGGAAGCTCTAATATCTAACCTGCTTATGCAGGTGAATAGTAACATCCAAATTTGTAGGCAGAACTCTGATGATGAAGCATCATTGAATGGCATTAATGTGAATACAAAATGTAACGTCTAAAAAAAGTAGATTTAATTATTTATTTGCATTATGGTTGGAGGAAACCAGGTAGAAACCCACAACCATCTGCAGGTTGCTGGAAGACCTTTCTTCATACAAGTCATAGAGAGGAAGCCGTCTTTATGTGGACTTTAAATCACAGCAACTGCATTGTTGAGATGCTAGCGTGCTAGTCACTAGGCCATGGAAGCCCTTTGGAAACTAGAGAATCTGAATTACATGCTTTTGTAATATATGTACATGTGTGTTTATTTTTGTACATGTAGATTGACAAGATGGATTGTTATTGATGTTTTATGCCTGAGGCAACTAAATTCTTTTTTTTTTTTTAAATCGTTAGATAAAATCCTTTAGTACATGTATGTGTTTGAACTCTTGCAGAGGGCATATATTTGTGTATATAGGTGCATTTTTGAACAGACCAATTTTTTTTTCTTATTTCAACACTCATGTGTAAGTAACAGTTTGAATCATCATTTGGAAACAGCCACATGCACATGTATTGTACATTTATGAAAAATTGTATTTAAACTTTGTGTGTGTACCATGCATGGATTTGCTTGAATTATTCATTCTATCTTTATAGACAAACTGCTTTACAGCACATGCATTTCGATATAAACATGCATTGTCTTCATGTGTTCAATGTACCACATTCTGCTACATTTTTCTGATACATGTTTTGTTACCACTGATTAGATGTTAAAGGCCATAAGTTCCAGTAATGCCTGAACAGCTTCAAAACATTCAAGCATGATCGTTTGGCTATTACGCCCCCATGCACATAATGGATGCTAGCTTGCAGATTACTGGCTTCTCTGTTTATCAGTGGGAAGATTTCCTTCTTGTGCTCAATCCAGGACCATTTACGTTCTGATAATTTTGTAAATGCCATTGAAAAAAAGGAAAAGAGAACAATATTTACAACAGAACTGCATGTTTGCCTTTGTCCAAAATTGTCTTGAATAAATGGATGAAGAACTTACACATTATAAAGCAAGATATGCAAGATAAAGTTCCAACTCTTGAGAAGTTACATTGTGACCATTGTTTTACTGGGTTGTCACTGCATGAGCATGGTGGAATAGAAAATGGTGCAGAAAAAGTCATTCAGTGAGTTGAGCCCAAACAAAAAAATTGAAGAAATTAGCAGTCAGAAATTTTGTCACAAGCTCATAAGCAAAAATCTAGTCTCAAATATGTTCCAGTAAAAAATCTTCATAAGTTTTAGTCATGTGAAATGCATACTAAAAGGTAAAAAAATTGAGTTTTTCTCCTCAGAAATGGCAAAATTTTTAGTTTTTAATTTTTTTCAAATTGAGTTTCGAAAAGAAATTTGGCATGAAAACTCCCTGGTCCATTGATCAGGTTTTGTTAGAAACTCATTATAGCAGAATCATTATATGCACAGGTTGCACTGAGTGTAGGAGGGGTTTCTGGTGTTCGCATATCTTTGGCCTGTGAAAATCATGTCTGTCTATGGGTTGAGATGTTTGTGGCTGGTGCATATTTGCATATTTTTGGTCTTTTAAATGGATGAGTGTCCATCTGTACTTTTTTTTGTGTGAATTGGTGACATGTTCTGTAATTTGCTCACATTTTTTGCAGAAATATTAGGTGACAATAAAACACACAGGTTACTTGTTAGTGATGTATGTTTTAGTCAGTCAGATCGATGGTTTTTCTATCTTTGTGCTCATTTGGTAAACATTTGCCATGACATCCTGCATGTAGTTTGTATTTGTAAACTAATTTGCTCATATCTTAAAACCTAATCGGCATAGGGTGATGATAATCAGAGGTTACACTGACCATATGAGAGGCCTGTGGTTCATTGGGGCGTATATTTTTGTTGGTCAAACATTTAAAACTCTGTATATTATTCTCTGAATACATGTATTCTTGAGTACAATTGTCAAAACAGTGGTGGGACATACATACTCAGAATATCTGATTGATACTCTGCTCATTGCACCTTGCTGTGTTCTAGTTCACGTATATTGAGGTTCATGTATATTGCATTAGACTTTTTAGGCTCATCAACATGTATAGTTGCTGGTCAGACCACTTTTTCAGAAGATGCTATCATTTTCTGATAACTGTGAGCTGCTTAGGGTTTCTCATAAAACTTTTTCCTTTAAATTGTTTTTGATTTACGTGCAGCTGGCATTTTGTTTCAGCTCAGTGAAAACTTGTGTGTCTCAAAATCTATTATGTTTTCAAATGTTTATATTAAATATGTTTATTTGCTTGTTCTGGAATCACTGCAACTTATTGGCAGTAACACTCTTTATTCGCAAATACATCTACATGCATGCATGAATTGGATTAAAAAGTTGCATTGTATACACATTTACAATACCTTAAATGTCACAGGTTTCACACTATGCTTCCAAATAGCTCCAGTAATGTCTTGTCCACACGCACCCCCTCAAATGGTGTTGAAACTGTCTGCAATTTACAACCAACCCTTAAGGATCAATCTGTAAGTTTATCTTATGTGAAAGCCCCATTAAATATTGCATGAACTCATTGGTAGATCAATGATAGTGGGTTCCTAAAGGAATGTGGAAGTAAAGCTGTGTTAACACCTTTGGCTACATAAACATTTACTGGACATATGGTATGAGATGTTCTGTAATCTGCTGTAATGTTAACTTGAAGCTGTGGATGCAGCTGCCAGGCATCCCAAGCTTCTATCCTACAAACCTTAGCTCTTTATTTTCCTGCTTGGCCATGAATATTTTACGGAGGTGAAATGAAGACTTTGCGTGATGCCCCAAACCAACTGATCATCAATTAGTCATTTGGATCAAGCCTGTTTAGATTGCAAAAAGAAATACAAATCCTAGCCAAAGAAGTTTAGTCTGGGCCACCTAAGTATTTGAAAATGTAGTAGGCTGTGGAATACGCAATATCCTCATTAATATGCAGGTTTAAAACTCATGAATAAAGAATTTGATCTGAGAATTACGTCTTAACAACTGTAGATACGATAATTGAAACGTGTCTTTATTTATTTCCTGCCTAAGTACATTTCTTGCCAATAACTTCATTTGATTTTTATAAAGCGTATGAATGGCTTCACCTTGGTTTGTGAGTTCAAGAGTTTATATACGTGTATTCACATACACGTACATGTAAATTAAGTTTATGTCAGATATCTGGACTGCATGTGTGGACCACCATTGCTATCACACAGGATCTCTTGGAGTGCATTAAGATTCAAACAGAATACTACTATACTGTCACAGTACCAAAGGCTTACATATTGTGTGTGAAAGGTTGGCCTTGGTTCATTGTCTGGGACATATGTCCATCTGACCAATCAACCACTAACATTACCCGGAATCATTTTCTCTCCCAAGGAGGACGTCTATCAGTGCCAATCTGCACAAGTGCTATTGACCCTGACAAGTAAGCAGATTGTAATGGTGGGAGAGTGTTGTGAAGGTGTATTTGTCTTCTCCTTACCCACCCAGCCTCTGCCCTTTTCTTGTACTGCTAGCTATACTTATCAGAGTATAGATCTCAGAGGAGCAATGCTGATCACTGTGAAGGATTGATTAACCATCCTTTGGACGGCCCACCCACTTTTACACTGTCCCCATCTTCCTTAACCTCTTTAGCAGATCAGTTCCATGTGGAACTAGCGAATTAACAAAATGGCCAGCTCATATCTCTCCACATTAGTCAAGCTTTCATGGTTACATGCACAACATGGTACACATCAAGTGGCTTCAGTTCAGACCTAACCTAATCAGCTGTAATTTGTTCTACCAAATTGCATGATAGATTTTGTGTTGATCAAAAGCAGACATAACTCTACGTGTTCAGGACAGATGTACTCTTACATTTGTCAGATATTCATTACACCAACTAAGATAGATGTTCCTTCTTAATATACATGTAAGTATAAATGTAAAGTTACACGCATGCAGATATGTTGATGGTAGACACCCACAAAGATATAAAATAAATGTAAAATGAAGAAGAAGTAATATAGAAAACTATGAGTTTTAAATCTTACTAAACTTCTCTTCAGTGCATAAATGTACATATTTGGAGACGTTATGGCATTTTAAAAATATTACATATTAAATTTTAAGAATGCATTTATGTATTAATACGTGTATTTTGTTTATTTTCTTATTTGTGGATTTAATAGTAATGTAAGTAATAGAACATATTTATAGTCTATCTATATATATATATTTTAACAAGGTGCACACAGTCCTTGAAACTCCTTGAAAGTGCTTGAAAAATACAATTTCATTTTCAAGTACTTGAAATTCCTTAAAAAAAAACAAATACTCCTGGAAACTCCTTGAAAATCTTAGTTTGTCCAGAACTTAGATATTGTCTGCTGACTGCTGAGTCTGTATATCGGGAGCTCGCTCATAATTCTCCCATAATCAGGGCTTCCGCTGGTGCCCACCATTGTCGCAAATTTAGAACAATTTTTTGAAATGGCGATAAAATTTGAAAAAAAAAGCAAATTTTTTTTGGCAACAAATTTATGTACTTAGGAAAAATTACAAATGTTATACAAAATCCAGAATGAGAGTTTTCTGGGGTTTTTAGCAGATTTTTGCAGTCTTTCTTATGAAAATAATCCACTGACTTTCATTTCAAATGGCCTCATCTCGTCGAAACAACAACAACACAGTTGTATGGCGATTACTTGACAGAAATCTACAAAGGGGGATCAGCATTGATGCAAGTTGACTTACATTAAATGAAGCTTGAAATCATTTTTGTTAAATAATGAATCGCCAATTGTAAAAAAAAAAAAAATTATCAATGGAAATAAATCAAAGTAGAGTTACAACTTAATAAACTATTTTTTTTGGATCCGAAGTGAATTAAATGTTTCAGAATATGTGCCGTTACATGAATGTGTATGCCGCCTGCTTTTCTCCTGTCAGACCGTGTTACACCAATGTACTGATCATAATGTTGCATTTAAATAAACTGAATTCACAAATCAATTTCGTAATGATTTTTTCTGATGGAGAAAATTGCATTTTACTTGGATCCTACAGATAGGTTAAAAAAATTGATTTTTTGAATGATTTTTTTTTTCCAAAAAACAAAAACATGCTGCCAAGCATTGGTCCATTATTTTGAGGGTAATTATTCTAAATGTAACATTTGATAAACTCCAGATATAGCTGGAAGAGACCAAACTCATTCTAGCAGCTACACCAAGGCAGATAAAAACAAATTACAGTAGGAGACCTACAAGAGTCATGGCCGTTAAGGAAGTATTGCTAAAGAAAAATAGTATTTACTACAAAATCTTATGAGTGGCTAAAGTGACTGGCTAAAAAAAATACTGACCCAGAGTAAGCCCTGCATAATGATATATGGCGTTCATTTTTTTACTGTGCCAAGGCTGGGTCAGAGAATGTGTCACATTACAGAGGTGAAGGGCAGATATTTCTTGCAAAAGCAAGTGTACTATTCAATATACATGCATGCAAATTAAAGCATCTATAATTCAGACTTGAAATATAGTCTATAATTTGCACCATGGTATATTCAAACTAGCCTTGAAAATGACAAAAAAATCCTGGAAAACTCCTTGAAAACTCCTTGAATTTTATTTTCATGTACCTGTACGAACCCTGTTGATATAAAGTAATATTCAATACACCAGTGGCAAAAGGACATAAAACAACATGTGTAGACAAGTCTCTCGAGTGTTCACATGTATGATTATTAAATTATATACTTTTGTACATTAATGGATTCTTAGCAGAGAGAAAGGCATATGCATGTAGAAGAAATAGTCTTGTACATCTGGAATGTGTCCTATTGCAGCATTGTAGTGTAAGTACTTGTTTGTTTGAAGATGGTTGGAAGATATCACTGCAGGATCACATACAAAATATACATGAATTGTAATATTAAGTGATGGTCATTATTTTCTTGACTGATATGTAACTTTTTATCTGAGTTACGAAACGTTCTACATGTATTGAGCAATGTTAAAAGAAGCAGTTGTTATACAGAGGCAACTCCTGCATTTGTCCTGAAATATCAGTGACAGAAAATATGGAGTACATGTAACATGTTGCGTTGTACTAGCATGTATCTTTCACATAGTCTTGTCGATACCTTCTGGAACTGCAGCCAAGTTTTTGATTCATCATTTAAGATAATAGATACTTTGTTTTCTCAGTTGTGTGTGTGTGTGTTAAAAAAGGCTTAGTGGCAGAAATTGAGTTTTGCTCCATTTGTTCAGAGTCCTTGGCTGTTGAAGCATGGATGGGAAGTTTCTGATCAGCTTTGATTGGCCCCATTGATGTTGTGCTACTATACATTGTTCATTTGTTTGATGTCTGGCTACAAATGGGTTTCGGCAGCAGTTTGACGGTGTTGTTAAAGGCTGGCTGCTGGACCATGAGGCTCATAGATACAAGTGTATGTCCCTACGGCCCAATACAACCAAATTAATATAGCTGATTGTGTTGATTTCATGGCTGGTTTAGTGCATAATTCTAGCACTGCCCCACCACAGATTGTCACATTCTGCTGAACAAGGCCTCGGGGCCTTGACACGAGTCAGTATGTGCTAACACTTGTTCAACCAGCATAGCTTGATTTCTCATCAGATGGAAGCTGTGGGAGCCATTTTGGTGACAGGTTGCCTCACTTGAAGGAAAAATTGATATTGTGTCAATTTAGCACATATTTATTTCTTCTCGATCTCATTTATTTTTGCGATAATTCCAGGTGGTGGTTTCCCTCAAGAGCTTTGCGATTACAAACTGCTGTACTCTGTATGGCACACAACAGTGACCAACTCATTGGCTATAGGAACATTCTCATATAAGAGAGTATTTTGTTGTTCCTTTCTTTATCCATAATTGGAAGTTTAAGGAGACATGTAGATGTAGTTGTATGACTTTGCTTGAAATGTTTATTTTTGGAATGTATCATGCGTACGCATCGGTTTCCTTGAGAATTGATTACCCACACACTGCCATTGAATTATTCCAGTTCACAAATGATGGAGTTCAGGGGGTTGATTTTGTGGAGGAACTAAGAACATGTCTCTTTATTTTTTTTCCTGATGATCATTGTTTAAGAAATGTCTGTGGCATAGCCTATTATCTAAATCCAGACATGTGTATCAATCAAACTTTTTTCTCCTTTGACATTGTTCGGACTGCTTAAACTCTAGGTGGATCTTTGTTAGATCTCACATATCTCTTTTTTCATTGAAGGTGCATTCCTGGCAGAAACTATTGACGTTAGGAAGTAGGTCATTTGTAAGAGGAGTTTTTTCTTGAATGGTCGTCTGTCTCGTGTTGGAGAAATGCTGCAAAGAGACATTTGAGTTCAAGAGATTCAAAAATGAATTCAGTGGGTAAAGTGTTTTTTTGAAGATGAAAAAACATTAAATCAGGATTCCTAAAGCAGATGAGAGAAAAAACCTTAGTCTGAAGAAATGCAGGTCTTGTTGAAATTCTAACGACAATGCTACCAATTACTTGGAATAAATTAGATTTTCAGAACAATTTGTCAGCTAAATTACACATTTCTGTGTTGTGACAGCAGTGCTTTCACTTCTGTGCACGTTAAACATTTGAGGTTTTATCCATGGGTTTGTAATTTGTACGGAGTGATCAATTACATTTGTGGATTTAGAATTACCAAGGTCACTATGTCCTGTTGCATAACCTCAGTAACCTGAACTCCAACTTCCATTCATTGTAGTGAATTGAATTGGCATGTAGGCCAAAAAATCCACTCACTGTGAAATCTTTGATGTTCTCCTGTTCCCCTTTGCACTCAGTTGATTTGTAATACAGTATGTGTCTCGTGCTCTACATCTCACAAGATCGTTGAAAACAGAGAGCTTTTATACATGTTCATTTGTAATAGTATAGATCCAAACAACAAAACAAAGAAAACATGGAGTCTATTGTTATGTTTCCAGCAAACTTAACTGATTAGTCAGAAATACTGTTATTATATTTGATTGGTGGGCTATGCCGTTTTCAAGAATACTTCACTTATACAAGGAGAACAGCAAAATGATGGGATGAAACTGGGCAGAGTATTAGGGAAAACCCACGACCATCTGCAGGTTGCTGCAGACCATCCCACACTTACACTGTATACATGCCCTGTGATCATTGTGCATGTAGATGGGTCTCTTGAAACACACATATGTAAGTATTATAGTTTTCTGTGTTAGGTGTATCATTATACAAGCAACTAAGCCACTTGTATCTGAATCTTTAGTATCATGTTGCTTTGGGAGGAGCATTTAATAGTTTGCTACTTTTGGGCATTACAGAATTTGTTGTAATTATCATGTTGGGAATATTTGGTGGTTGTGTTTGATGACAGTCTGATGACAATTATAATGATAGTAATAAAGTATAATGAATAAAATTCTTCAAGGGCAGCCAGCATCATAATACTACTGCATGGTTTTTCAGCAACTGTAGCATTTTGGTCTTCCAGTTGCATGATGTGGTAATGGTTAAGGTCACTGAATTATAATACGCCAAACAGATCAATTGATAAGTCGGTCAGTCTGGTTTTGGATCATCAATATTCACAAGGTTTGGCAATCTGAATGGTTTACAAAGGCTGTTGTGATCGAAAGCCTTAGATTCAGTTTATAAAGATAGATGGTTTTGGCTGCGTGCCATATTGTGACAAAAAGAATGTTCCCAGTATCTCACCTCTGAACAAACTGCTATGCTGTTGACCAGAGGGTCTGAAACCTTCCTGAATGCATTGGAACTGTCCAAAGGAAAAGGTATATTGTGCCCCCATGAATAGACAGATATGCTGTTTATACAGCTGATAAAGGAGGTGCACTGACAAATTGTAGGTCACACCCATTGGCAGCACTCCAAGCCTTGGTGAAAGGTGCGAAGTAGGCTGAGACTCACATGTCTAACTTCTGAAAAGTATGTAATACATTGCTTTCATTGAGCAAAATACTCTCCAGAAGATTCTCTTGAAGAACTCAACATTAGTTTCGGGACCATGTTGATTTGTGTTCATTAGCTCTCAATGTTTCATGCTTTGTTGTTGTGCGTCAGTTTTCCGTAATGACACAGAGAGTTGGGTGGGTGTGTGCATCCTGTTTTTGCAAATCCATGTGAAAGTCTGTACTCAGTCTCTGCATGCATTGGCTGTAAGTTGCATTTGGCCTTTTGGTGATAGAGTTAGTGGGGTAATGTGACGATCGACTGCTATATACTGTGACGAGGGAAAGGTTGCGAGGTCAGACGAGTATATAAACCCTTGAAAATCAATACTTGGACAATTGTCAAGTCTACACAGTAGAATGAGGACGCATCTCATTTCAACTCGACACTGATTGTGTATTAATGATGGCTGTTCCACTCTCCCTCTGTGCCCACTATTGTACGAATCTGCCCACCATGATCCGCCTCTCAGCTCCGTTTCTCTGCTTTATCCCACGGATCTAATGGTATAATTGGCTCGTCAGAAATTCATCACCATTCCTCCTTTTCTTTTGCCCTTATTTTTCTTTTTCATGCAGCCAGAATGCAGCTTCTGCTTTTTTTCCTCCTGATTTCGTCTGGGTTTTAAATGGTGGTAGTTGTGAAGAGACAGTGCTGATCAATGAGATAGCATAGCCCGCTTGACGTAGCAACTCATGGTCATGGCTAAGTATCCAGAGAACAGGGCCCGCTCAACATGTCTATACCCATCAGGCTCCTATTGTATCTCATCCACCCAGTTTACAGCTAGGCCCGTTATTCAGCTTTGTCTGTAAATCCTTGCTCTTCTTTAGGCAGAAATCAATTCTAAATTGCCAAGAGCTTAATATCTGAATGGATCTAGGATCACAGTCAAAGCTGCGGACAATCTACGTTTTGGGTCATATTTTAACTGTGTTTTTTCACAAGTTAACATTATTTAATGATGGCTCAAAGAAGTAAATCTCCTGTGCACATTGACAGGAGATGCCAGCAGGGATTCTAATGCTATAATATCTTTGTGGAAATAGAATTCAGAGTTTTTATGGGATCAACTGGGGCGAATTTTATGGCAATGATTTATTTGTCTTGTGCCCTTTGATGCCAGCATTCTGTGGGACTAAGCAAACAGTAACACTGGTAACTTCTAATGGCCAAGCATAGAGAAAATTCAAACAAGTGCTTGGTATCAAAACAATTTCGCTCCTAACATGCAAAATGTGTGCAGCCCTTCAGATGAAAGCTACATGCCAAGCGTTTGGACAGTTAATGGAGATAATGGAACCAGAAGCATTGGAGTGGTCATGGGACTTCGTCTTTTTACAAAGGAAATGTGGTGTGATTATCAAGAAGGTTGTCTCCCCCTTTCCTGTTTGTGTGTCTCAGGTAACACAATGTCAACTGCTGTCATGACAATCTATGAGACATTGATGGGAAGAAACGTAAGCTGCTGTAAATCTTGAAACTGTTCAAACACCGATATCAATATAACCATCGTTTGTGTAGCTGTGCATTGCTTCTTTGTTATCCTATGTATATATACATGCACTGTCTTTATTATAAGGTTTTTTCCCTGATCTGTTGCCTTTGATATTATCGAGGAACCTGAAAGTAAACTACATGAACATGTATATTTTTCTGGTCAGATCCATATGTACATGTATGTGGTTTGGTGTGAAATGCTGTTGAAAAGATAGATAGATAGAAGACGGTAACATTCTACCACAAGCATAGATCTGTAAGTTTCTAGATGAATTATTGAGTGGGAGTGTGTGAAAGAGATGTTTGTCCACCTTAGCTGACATTGTCATGGTTGAACATTTGTATTATTTATTTATTTAATTGGTATTTACCACCTTACTCATGATTTCTTCACTGATACATTGTACAACTGCGATTTGTGAGTGAAGAACCCTAGATGAGTAAAGCACGGGACTTATCAGGTACATGACAGACCTCCTGAATTTAAAGACACAGCTGAAGCGGCAAGAGCTGGATTTGAGCCTGACCTCATTGCTCATCAGCCATTGGCCATTCAAGGCCTTTGCCTAATGATAGGGTCCCCTCATGAACATGGTATTTAATGTAGTTCATCAAAAACATGTGCATGAAAGAAATAACAATGGCATGTGTTGACAGAAATTTGCTTGTATACGTACATCAATAATTGTTTAGTTTACAAGTACACGCAAGGCAGAAATATATATATATATATATATATATATATATATATATACAAACAACGCCATGTGTTGAAGGAAAGTTGCTTGTACATTGTACATCAGTAATATACATGAATGTTTAAAGACTATTTATGTATTATCCTGTCATTGTGTAGCAGTTGTTGTACAGGTTATTAACACAGAGCACACATGTACATACATGTAGATATTGCTAAATGCATCTTTAGAATGTGTCAGATGTACAGAATACATGGTGGCACTTCCAAACTTCGATTTATAGCTGCTTGCATTTTATTGCTGTTTGATTAGTTAATCCACTGTAAATGTAACGTTGATTTTGTCATATTGCAATGGGTGTATAATTATTTGGTTACATTATATGTAGCTGTGTTATGTACTTTTCTTACTGTCATTGCATTCCTGTGACATATTTTTTTCTACCTGGAATATTATGAGACACTGAATTATACGATACATATTATGACCAATGCATGTGTTTACCTTTCTTAGATAAGAGACAGTTTCCATGACAAAGTATCTTGCATGCTCAGGCTGAATGAACCATTTTGGACACATGTTGCGATTTTTCAGTACAGCATGAAAATGTTTCACTGTCCACACTGCGTTCTTGTTCTTCAGTGCCTATGTACACAAATATAAACTTGGTCATGGTGTGGTTGGTGAACATTTTTCATGATGCCTTGAGAAATCAACAGAAGGAAAACTGACTGTCCTTGTCAAAATAAAGTAATGGCATCCCGTATTGACATGAACTTAAGTTTCAATACATCTCAGTGAACATCTGCAAAGAATAGAAAATCCAAAACTTCATATTATTTGGATACTGTCATTTCTGTGAACATGTGGAAATATGACTGCTCTCTTAAAAACTTAGGGCACATATGGACATGTGGCTGTTGAGTTTTACTGGGATGAGTGATATTCTCACTGGGTCACAGGTTTGGAGTACAAATAATATATATATGCACATCGCTGGAAAGAAGTTGGAATTGTTTTGTTTGAAATTCCAGCTTATAAGTGAGAACTCCCCTCTAAATTGTTCATGTTTGATAAAAAATTTCGAATTTGGGCTCGTGGTATATGTTTATACAAGCATATTTTTTTTGACATGGGCTGTCATTTTAACTAATGATATTTGTCCAAGATTCAGATTGTCCAAGATAATATATATATATATATATATATATATATATATATATATATTGTTTACATACTGTATGTTCTATCTAGACATATGTGGATTGTGGCAGTGGTTCTTCTAAATCTGTAATGTTTGGGAGTGTGCAGTGTTTGGTTGTATTGACTATTACGCTATTTGATACTTTAATGCATTAGGTTTGAAGAATTTCAAGATGTACTAGTAAAAGTAATTTAAAATTTTCATGTTAGAAATTTGTCAGATGTTCATGTACATGTGGTCATTTTAGGATGGCTGTTTCCTTTTCTCAGTCTAGTTTGATAACATATCAGTATTAGAGTTGTACTAATTAGCCCATGTCAAAGTTTACCAATGAGCCCAGTTTGAAATGCTTATCAACTTGAACAATGTTTCACTTATTCACTGGAGTCTAACTTAATCGTTTGATGAAGCGTTGTGTTGCAGTCATTTGACCTGTTTCCGTTGACTGTTTTACAGACCATGTGGAAGAAGCTGTTGACCAAGGCCTCCAATACGATGGGGTCGTCAACCTCTACGGGCAACAAGAGTAGTGTTGATGGTACCTTCCAAAGATGCAAATCAGGGACGTCACGACAATCGCCCAATCGGAGGGGCAATCTACGGGGAGATTTGGGCAGTCTAGTGAGGCGGGCGGAGGGGCCGTACCGAGAGCGGCTGCAGAGTCTAGATGCCCAGAATCCAGACGAACTTGTTATAGCTTTAAAGGAGTTACGCCAAATAGTACATGACGCGTGGACTCAGCCCTCTGTGGGCCACGAACTCGCCCTTACTCTTCTTGAGATCATGGGCGAGGAAGGTTTTTTACACCGTATTCTAGAGTTTTTAGATTCGGACCATGAAGAGATCCAAACCGAGGCAGCTCGACTCGTTGAGTTGTCACTAAGTTATAACAATCGGACAAGAGTGGCTAAAAATGGCTTAGATAAGCTGGTAAGATTAGCTGATGTCAGGGCCAGTGAAACTTTAGGTGATTGCGGATTAGCTTTACTTGAACGAATGTTTAAACACTCGGAAGCCACATGTAGTAGGATAGTTCAACTCGGTGGTCTGGAAGTTGTCCTGTACGCATGTCGCTCTGAAAGTGAAGTGATTAAAAAGCACTGTGCCAAAGCGCTGGCAAACTGTGCTATGTACGGTGGCAGGAAACTGCAAAAACAAATGGTCAAACTTAACTCTCATCAGTGGCTTTTCACGTTAGCATTTAGCAAGGATGTTACAACGTGTTACTACGCAAGTCTTGCCACTGCATTCTTATTGGCCAACCGGGAGGTCGAGGACGCCATTTTGACCTCGGGCGCCAACAAACTGGTGGAAAAATTTGTGATTAGCAATGACCCTGATGAGTTTGCCATGAAAGAGAGGACTCTGGGAAGGGGAAGGGAGTGGATTGAAAAATTAGTGCCATTACTTTTAAGCCAGAGGCGAGAAGCTCAGTGCATGGCGGCCTTCCAACTTGCAATGGAAGCTACCTTAAAGCTGAGGCAAGATAGAGTGCATGTAAGTATGCTTAACATGTTTATTATGTGGGGTAGTAATTATGCTTAACATGTTTATTATGTGGGCCAGTAAGTATACTTAACAGTGCTTTCTGGTGTATTTTTGGCAGTGTATGCATGTACATACTCTGTACATGTATGTTATGGCTATCTAAAACGTATCCATATAAATGTTGACATTTATGTACACAAATGTAGGTACATTACAGTAAGCTACTTGTGAGCCTGGTTGGGATGTGCAGATGCATTTGTAGTGACAAATTGGTGATGCAGTTAGTTGTGTATGTGTGTTTGTAAGAGGTTTTCAACATTGTTTCACAGTTCAAAGATTTTTAGATGATGCATACTCGGGATAGGTATCATCATGTTAACCTATTACTAAGGCAAAATTTGGCATAAATCTAAAGTTAATGTGCCACTGACAGGGTTTTTAGAATTCCAGAGGAGAATTATCTGATGAAAGTTAAAACTAGCAGAATGCATACATGTGTACACATATTGTTTTTGTTATAGTTGGCTTGGTTTATTTTGGTGATGAAATTCCTGAAGAGAACAACTGCCATCTTCTTAAAGCCTGTACAGTGATGTTTGTGGTCAGATGTAGAACATATATTAACTTACATTTACATGAATGGACTGAGACTTGACCATTATGTAAGGGTTTTGTCATTCCATTTTATGGTAAAGGTACATGTAATTAAGCATAGTCTTATTCTGTGTCTTGGCAGTGCCTTCTTAAATAGTATTGCATCTAAATTTAATGTTCTTTAAATAAAGTTTGTAATAGATAAAATTAGAATTCTTTTATTTCTTGTTGTTTCTTTTTCTTTTTCTTTGTATTAGTACATTTACATACAATGGATACATTTACACACTCAGTGGCTAACACACCCTTTTTATGATGACTTCACATGTACTTTTCATTACACTCTTAGTAAAAGCAATAATGTCATGTAACAGGAAGAGTGAACATTAGTGATCATTGTCTGGGACGTCTGGACATACATGTACATATATTTGCAACAATATTGGACTAGTATTTGATTCCTGAATTTTGGTTTCTTGGGAACCAGAATAGCTGAACGACAAATTTAGAAGCAGTTTGGCCATAAAATGCCTTTATTTCCACCCCTGTAGTATATGTAAAATGTACCTGTAAATGTATGATCAAATCCGTGATACACATATATGTGCCACACCTTAACAATAACAAGCATGTTTATTATCATCCTCCGGGGACAGATGATACATGTGTACTTGCATCCCCTGTCCATTGTATTTGTGTCTAGATAACAAATCCAGTTCTTTTGTCTTGTGCAGATTTAATTTTTGTGGATACACACATGTAGATGCAGAGATGATGATGCTTTACATTTATCCATTCTTGCAGTTTTCATGGAAATCAGATTTGCCATCCTCCCTGTCTACTACTTTAGGTAAATGTGAATGTACATACATGTATTACACATGCAGGTATAACTCAGTTTGTGTCCAAGCTACATCCACTGCAACTCCAAGTGTTTGCAGGTGCGGTTTTAGTTTTTGCTGGATTCATGGACACAAGAGGAGCCAACAAAGCCTTACATTTGTCCATTCTGCGGTTGCCATGGTGACCACATTGCTAATACCTCAAAGTCAACTAAATGGAACAGTGTAGATGTAGGTACATGTATGACTTCATATCTGAGGTACAACTCCAAATATTTGCATGTGCAGTTTTAATTTTTGGTGGATTCATACAGTTGTTTTTCTTGAGTTGACAATACAGCCTTACCTTTGTCCATTTCCATGGTTGCCTTGTTAACCACATTGCCAGATTCCTTATGTCCACTAAATAGATAGGTACATTCATATTAGAGCGAAACTCCAGCAGTTTCTTTTTTTTTCTTTCTTATGTATGAACTGTTGTGTGTATTGTACATACATTACTCCTAAGTGAGTGCAGAGGACAGTTAGTGCATCTGCTTTACAGTTTACAACAAATGCATTATAAAGGTGCACATCGTGCATTTTACTGTTCTGTTATCCTACATTAATATAATAATTTGCTGATAATCAGTAAGTGAATTTAATATTTTGCATATTGTATACAGTGCATAATGGAGGTGATTCGTTACCTCTATATACAATATGTAGAGTATACTTGATCATGCACATGTAAATATTTTTGACTACAACTAAGCAGCTTTAAAAGTCAGTCATTCTGTTGGTCATTCAAAGTGTTTATATAATGTTTTTTTAACATGGGTCCCATGTGCAAGATGGCATGAAAACCCCTAGTGAGGTCATTAGCAGACATTAGAGTCGTCAGTCATTTTAAACAGGAAAACTCTTCTGAGAGGAGAAATTCAACTTTCTTTGCATATTTGCAGTTTGGATGATTATATGATTGACAAAATTAAATGATATCGTGCTTGACCCATATGCTGAACGACAACTTTAGAAGCATTTGTTGCAAGATGTTGAACTTATTGCCAATTTATGTGTATTATATGGGGAAAGTGTATTTTTCTTGTTCCTGTACTAAGTGGTGTATTAAACATTGATTTGTCTTTCATATATGTACATAAACCAAGATTGATTCTTTAAAATGTCTTCATGTTATTTGCCATAAATAAAATATATTTGTACATGAAAGGTTTATTTGTGGATGTCTGATGCAGGAACAAGCCTATCTTTTATCTGCAAAGACATGTGAGCATGCATTTTTCTAAAATGCAAGATTACATGTACTTCATAATGCACTGACTAACTAGAACATCTACATGTATGACCTTGCATGATCTGGAGTAATGGTAATATGTGTTTTGGCTGTTTAAAACTTTTCTCTGGAAGTCAGCCTTGATTGTTGCAGAGATACTGTATCTTGGGTATGAGTTCGCTCTACCTACATGTACATATACATGATCATTTACTCCCACTTATTAGTCAATGATTCAATAAGTGTTGCACATTTGGTCACCTGTGATTCTCCCAACAATAGTATTCCAGATAATTAAATACCATCTTTTAGAATGATAAAGTTAAACCTTGTCCTATTGATGAGTAATGGCCCCTCACACCCTTAAAACAGAGTGCTGAAATTCAACTAGAGGAAAAGGAATTTGTATGGAATATTGTAATGGACAACATAAATTTGGACAGAGAACTTCCACAGTTCATTTTCGTGTACTCCGCGACTTAGTTATGCTCGGAATTTAAGATTTATATTTTACATGTGCACATACAGTACAAGGAATAAGGGACTTTATAGGGGCTATTTGACCTACATGTACATACATGTACATACATGTATACTAGTAGTATTCCTGGTATTCAATAATTCTGAGTTTGAGTAAAGTGTTTTCGTGATAAAATATGGAGACATACAGTATAGCACATGCATTTTTAAATCAAATTGATATGATACAGTCCTTCCTACACCCAACGGCAAATGAGGCGCACTATTTCACGTGGTCTGGCCGCGCTTGGTCAGTACTCTGCTCACGCTCAAGCTGTCCACTGTTTGCGGTTTGTTATTGCTCTGTACGCGCCCTAGTCACGCTCTGACCAATTCCCGACAGGCCTAATCACTGAGACATAGCCGTGACGCATCACCGTAACAATATACATGTGGATCCGCAATTGAAAGGTTGCCACATGTCCGTAATCTGTTAAATAATTCTGTGAACATTTTCGTTAGTGGTGATATTACGGATGTTGTAAACATGTTATTTCGGTTAGAAAAACACACGTGAATGAATGGTTCCAGAACAGTTATAGCTTATGATTATTTTGGAATAATTGCTGCGTACATTTGTTCTCTTCTAATTTTACAAACCATTTACAGAATGTGGTCATGTGCAGAAGGGGATGGCGGCATACATGAGGAAATACGTGTATGTGAAACTACTGATGCTACACGTAGCTCTGAATGTCTTTTTTTGTTTGTTTTTCATTTTCATACTGATCAATTTCAGAAAATATATATATTTTGTTTTTACTGTAAACTTTGTCATTAATGACATATACAGAACGGTAAAAAATTAATGATTACATCTTTATGTCACAATATCACCGTTTCACCACATCGTGGCAACTTTATAATTGGAAATTAATTTTAATTTGTAGAAAGTTCATCAGAGACTCGACGCACAGAGTTTGACCACAAGCAATCTTTCGCATTACTGAGTTTCAGCATGCATAAGTCAAACAGACTGTAGGAGTCAATTTAAATAGTGTTATATTGGTAGGTCATTGATATGAATAAGTTGCATTACTGTTCTTTGTTTTGTTGTTTTGTTCTACAAGTAATCCACACCGGCACCCGGCTGGAGTCATATCGATTGATGTTTGGCCGCCGTGGAGGATTATTAATTGAAGACAATTACAGATCATCCTGTGGCCATGAACAGAAGTGAACGACAGCATACATGCAAATAAACTTACTCACACTAGGTCTCAAATGTTTTTTTAATTTTTTTTTGTTTGTTTTGTTTTGCATTTTCATGCTGATCACTTTTAGGAACTATAAATGAACGATAACGGCTTTATGTCACAGTGTCGTGATTTTGTCCACATCCTGGCAACTTCATAATGGGAAATAACAATTTTTGTGGAAAGTTTACTGATGGCGAAATAAAATTATTTACTAAACTGCATGCTTCATTATATTTTTATATTACAGGGTCTATGTATCAACTCCAGAACTTTCTTTGCCTTTTATTGCTGGTTTTCAACTGAACAAATCAACTTCATTTTTTGAAAATCCTGAATATGGCGCCATGCTGTTATTGTGTGAATAAATCACACTTGCTCCTGGCTGGGGTCCCAAAGTTTACCGGCTGGCGTGTCTGTTTATTATTTGAAGATAATTACAGATTATCCGGCAGTTAGACTGGCATGTTTGGTTGGGATTAAATTAGGTTTGCACCTGGTGGGTTGGCGTGAAGGAGGAAGAGGAGGACTATAAAATAACAGTGTGATAGGAGGTATATGTACCCACCGAGCATCACGTGGGAAAACATGTACACACTCAAATATATATTCAGCATAAAGGGGATAGTGCAACGACTGGTTGATCCGTATCAGTATAATGGTTCGGGCGGGGCGGCTTACTTGCCTTCGGTAAGTCGTCTCAGTGAAGCAGCACTAGATAAAAGAGCGGTGGAAATCCCTCCTGCTACAAGGATGCACATTACACGTACATGCACCCTAAGGATTCCTTTGTCGTCATATGACTGAAAAATTGTTGAGTACGTTAAACCCCAAGCACTCACTCACTCAAATATATATACATGTACACGCATCCTACCTTCCAAAGCACAACATAATAATATTGCTTTCTTTTTGACATTCATTACCTGAGCATTCCATTTCCATTGGCTTTGCCAATGTAACACCCAACGCCGCTGCACCCGTAAAAAAGCATTTTGTTCACAGAGTATTGGTAAATATTTGAAAGAAGGTCTGCTTTTCCAGAAGGTTGCTGTGTTGCTGATATAGAGCCGTGATGTCCACAAATGTACTACTATGAGCACACAAATGTAAAGTCTAAGAGTTCTCTGACTCATAATATTTCGTCATGTATAGTTTAGAGTATTTAGTTCAATTTGTTGTGTAATCTTTGCGTTTAAATCTGCTTGATTTCCCAGTTTAAGAATAGGACATCTGACTAGCACATTGTCACAATGCGTTAATAGTGGTTGATTGAACCCCTGTTGCAGTTTTCAAATACTCCTTTGTGAAGACAAAATACCTTAGGATGAGCATTTACTGTGTCAGGGTGGAGTGGATTGACAGCTCTGTGCTGGTCTGCTTTTAAAGATTAGCAAAACTAATCCCACCATAAACGCTGTATAAGCTTTAGACTTGTAATCATGCATCAATGGTGACCTGTAGTAAATTTATCTTTGCCGCAAGGTGCATAAATCAAGGGAAGGACAGTGTAGGCTCCTTTTAGCAAACCTTCTATAGGCATGCAAAATTCTTCAGTCAGGATTTACCACTTTCTGCTGTGCAAAGCATTTAATATCTTTCCATGTCATTTTTTCAGAATATATGGTAATCTTGAAAGAATATATAGGTCGGTGTGCAAATTATAGAATGGTAATAAACTGCCATGAAAACCAATATTACAGTATGCACCTGTAGGCCACTGTAAACCAAATTGGCAAAAGCTTCTCAAGTTAAGTATTGAATAATTCCATGTGTATCTGCCAAAGTATTTAGATATTCCATATGTAATATTGATTGTAATCCATTAAAATTTGGAAATAGAGTATATTTCAGTTTAATCAAGTGGACGGCCTCCAACTTTCGAATTGGTAGAGTATGTAAGATGAAGGAATGTGTCGAACGCATTTAAGTTCAGCACTTCATGAATTCTGTATGTGATTGCCCTGATCTTGTTTATACTTAGAGCCAGTGGTATATTTTACAGATTTATTTATTTATTTATCTGATTGGTGTTTTATGCCGTACTCAAGAATGTTTCACTTATATGATGGTGGCCAGCATTGTGGTGGGGGGAAACTGGGCATAGCCCAGGGGAAATCCACAACCATATGTATTTTACTGGTGTAAAGTCATTGGATCATATACCTGTACATACGCCAACTATCTATCATATGTATTGTAGTTTGACAAGCTACAGATTGGCTATGTTTTTCTATTGTTTGTTTGTCTTCTGTAAGGCATCACTCAGCATAATTCTACCCACGGTTCTATTGATCAAAACTCGTACACTGTACTGGCATCTCGTCTGTATATTCCAGCTCTTGCGTGCACCTGTAAGTAAACTTAAAAAATACCTGAGTTAGTGTCAGTGGACAATGGATATTTTTACCCCAAATACCTACATGTACCTGCATGATTACGCTAGAGGCCTGTAAGAGTGTTGTGTGATTTTTTTGTCTTGTAATTCTCAAGAAAAAGTTTTACAGCCACGTGGGGGTAAGCTGCAGCTTGCCAGCCTAACTAAATTTATTTTCAGGGCACAGATAAGTTATACTGTTTTTTTTTTTTGTAAAGGTATCACATAACTGAATGTAATGCGGCACAAAACTATAGTTTTGCAGGCCAAAAATCGTATGAACAGTATTGGCATCTTGCCTGCATATTCCAGTCCACCCATGCACTTGAAAACAAAATATGTTCATGAATTAGTAAAAACATATTTATAGCAGATATAACTACCGATGATGTCTTATAGATAATTTTGATTTCAAGTTAGTGTGTGAGCGTATTTACGGATTGTGTCATTCTTTATTCTCTCGACAGGTTTCACCGCCAGGTGGTTGCAATAACCTGCATTATGTCAGCCTAACTACATTTATTTTCAAGGCACAGACACTTGTAGTGTGTTTTGTAAGCGGTTGGTTACATTCTTTTTTAATTCTTGTAATATTTAAAAAATTGTGAGTCTGAATGTACATGCCTGTATTGCACATGCATGTAAAATTCTTTAGGGTATTTACCAACAGGATCATATTGTAACAACAATAATTAGGAACAGGGTGGTAAGGATTCACTGATAATGTTGGATATTTTTATGCAGGCCCAGGCAGGATATGGTCTTCTGTTCTCTAATACCATCTCTTAGCTTATACCATTACTATTTCATGATTTCATCCCTAGTCACCGTGATTATTAGCTAATCTAAACATGGGTTGCCCTGGGTTAATGAGACCAGGAATTCATGCACCGCTGTTAGTTACACATTCACTATCAGGTCTGAATGGACTTCAAAGCCTCTAATATGTACATGAGCAGAACTACCGTGATACATATATTATGAAGTGGACTATGCATACATGTTATGTTTATTATAATCGTACGGTGACTTAATATGTATATGTTACAGTACTATATGTACACACTATAATCACACAACAATGACTGAGGTGTTAATATTAGTACAGTATGCAATTGGTACATGTAACTTTGCAACTACAATTCAACAAAATCCTTTGCACTGTACATCAAAGGTACTTGTAAGTAGTACAGTAAGATGTGTTTTGATTTATTGTACTGATCATGATATTGCCTTGATATGGCTCAAATATTGCTGATGCCAGTAACCAGTTTTGACAAATTTAATCCACAGTATTATAGACTTGAAGTACATATAGCCTTATGTACTTTTTGTGATGTCCTTTATGGATTAAATCATTTTGGACACCTTTTTTATATTTTATGGTTATTGAATAATGTACACTGTAAGTTAATGTATATTTGGTATGATTTGTAGAAACAGTATACATCACAGGCATTCATTATTACCCCTTGACCTAAATTGGCATTGGGATATAGTTGTAGGTACATGTAGTGGTGAGTGTCAGTCTGTCCATCCATGCTTTTGTTAAACACTCTCTCTCTTGAACACTTGTAGCCAGTTTACCAAACTTATACCACATGTACACTGAAGCATTCGCAAGAACATTATTCAGTATGTTGACTTTAGCGAAATTTTTGAAGGATATTGGGGTCATTTAAGTTCTGTTTTGTGACCATTTAACTTGCAAACATAATATCTCTTTAACCCTTTAGGCAGTTTTCATTAAACTTGTACCACATGTACAAACAAACATGTGGAAAGATCCTATTGTTTTTCATTGAACATGATCTGTATATAATTTTCCCATGCAGTAAGGCCAGGGTCTCCATTGTCTTAACTTATGATCACCTGAACACTTATAGCCAGGCCACAGGATCGTGAAGCAATCTTAGACTTAAGTCAAACTTTCAAAGCAATTTAAAATTGTTATTTGTGATGTATCAAAATCAAAATATTGTTTGACAAGATGAAAAATGTCAAAATATAACTCAGTGTACCTCCAAAACTGAAGAACTGTAACCATCTCAAAGTAGAATAAAAAACATGCAGCAGGTGGCAGCACAAACCTTGCTGATATCTCTGATAAATCACCAAACTGACTTCATAAAAATGTCAACAAGAAATGTTCTGGATAGACTGTGAACTCAGTGTCATACTGAAAAGTTGAAACAAGAAACAAGAACTGTAGAAACAAGAACTATCATCTCCATGATAGGACGAACCGTAACGTTGCAAACCTTTCCATCTTCTCCTGAAATGACATCAACGATGATCCCAGATGGCCACTGATTCCTGTGAAGATTTTTCTACTTGAGAAGTATGACATCTCCAGGTTTGATGTTTGTTTCATCAGATTTACATTTACAATGCGGTTGAAGTGTATGGAGATACTCTTGTCTCGAACGATTTCAGAATGCATGTGCTAAGAGTTGCACACGTTTCCATTGGCTTTTGTACACATCCTTTAGATTGCACTGTTGCATAAACTCATCACATTGGCCTGTTATCTGATGAAGCAGAGTTCCCGGTTTTGGCCTCCTCTGGTGCAGAGAATAACAATAGACCAGGGTCCAGAAGTGTCGACCCCCAGGTAGGTGAACGCAGGTGCTGGAGTGAGTTGATCTGAAGGGAGATCTGACATCTTTTGTTGTGGTGTATTTCTCCTCAGTTTGTGACATTTTACAGAACAGTGGATGGGTGGACCAGTGGAAATTTCCTTTCCTCCAGTGATCCAGAATCCTGCTGACTGTACCGAACCTTCGGTAAAATGGCGACTTTGATGTTGAAGGTCATGGTAATGAAGAATGAACAGTTTTGCAATATGATGCTGTCTGGGTATAATCAAAGGATTCTTCTCCTCAGTGCTCAGTTGGGTCTGGTTAAGTCACCTTCCTACTTTTAGTAAACCCTTGATGTCAATGATTGGAGAGAGAGATGCTAGGCACTTAGGTTGCAAGCATGTGTGCCAAACTTTACTATCACCATTGCCCTTGAAAGATTGAACAATGTGAATTAGGCTAGCTGTGGCCCTTAAAAGTGATCTCCATTTAGAAAATCATTGAGATCTATGAGTTTCAAGGAATATGTCTCAAGGAACATTTGATTTCAAGTAAGTCATTACATGCCTGACTCCTCTGTCTTGGTCACGTTCACTCAGAGCAAAGTCATGTCGAAAACCATATGTTCCAAAGCACTTCGGTCCTGTTAGCCAGGAGGCAGACCCTGTGCTGCTGGAACTGCTCGAGTCCCGTCATCAGCTAGGTTAAGATGAGTTGGAACATATGACCATTGGTGTGGACTTGTGAATTTCTTGATACGTTGTACTCTGTCAGCCATATGTACATAGAATCTTCTAGACTCGTTTTTGAGATATCCCACTACTACTGTACTGTCAGAGTACAATATCCATTTCCTTGACTTGATTTCAACTGCCAGTAGTACTCTGCAGAGCTCCAGACGAGGATCATGTCATAGGAGATGGAGCATCATTGGCAGTGGCAAAGATAAATGGGATATGGTGAGTACCATCATCGTGTGGTAGTTTCAGGTATGCTTCTGCTGCAATAGCCTTTTCTGAAGCATCGGAGAAAACATGAATCTTCTTTTTAGTTGAAGATAAAATGGGGTATTGACATAGAATCTGTACATCTTCAGGACAGGTTAAGACTCCTTCCAACTTTGCCATTCCTCTTCCCGTTCTGGAAGTAGAAGTTTGTCCCATCTGACAGCACTATCCATCAGTTCTCTCAGCAAGATCTTCCTTTGGATAATCACTGGTGCCACAAATCCTATGGCAGCGAAAATGCTGTTTATAGTGGATAGGATCCCACAACGTGTGTATGGACACTTGAAATGTGAAGACGTCCATCCAATGATAAGCCTAAGCTATGTTGTAACGGAACTGTGTTGATACCAAGGTCTAGATTTTTTAGAGCCTTAGCATGGTCATTTGATGGAAATGCATTCATAACATCAGGGCTGTTAGAGGCAGTCGTGTGAAGTTCCCTCCCTGCTTCAAGGACTGAGGCTGACAGCTTCTTTTACTGTATGCTGGGAGGTTAGTCCATTGTCGAAATAAAAATCTCTTTTAAAAAAGTCTACTACGTCTTGCCCAAGACGTGTCATGGTGACAAGACGAAGACCGTAAGTTGCAACAGCTGGTGAAGGGTCATTGCCAAAGACATGTACACACATCTTGTAATCAACCAGTCCATTGTCAGGAGTCCACAGAAACCTGAGAAAATTTCTGTGATTCTCTCGTACATGGAAACTGTGGAACATTTGTCTGCAGTCACGGCACTTGCTCCAATCCTGAAACGAAGGATGCCTAACAAACTGTTGGTGAGGTCAGGTCCTCTCAGGGGAACCTCGTTTAATGAAACATGCTGATACTTTGGCAACCAATCAAAAACGCCTCTAACCTGATTGGGTTTCTTTGTATGATAAACCACAAACATGGGCAACCAGCCTCCCTGAACATCTTCAAGAGGTGGTGCTATTTCTGCGCGGCCCTTATCTAACACCTTTTGCATGAAGTCAAGAAAGTGCTGTGGTTTGATTGGGTTTCTCATGCTGTGATCAAGTGACTTAGCTCTTTGAACCGCTAGAGACCTACTGTTTGGCAATTGCTGACGAGAAGCTCTGTACGGAATAGGGGCTGCCAAATTCGCCTGTGGGCCTTTTGTAAGTTCCTCGTCCATGATTCCATGGTCCATGACAATCTGGCTATACAGACATCTTTTGTTCTTTGTGGATTCACGTCAAACTGATTTGGACACGGTTTTAACACAGTTGTTCGTCCATCTGCTAGAAACTGTTTTCTTGACAGGTACGCTGTCTGGCTTGTGCACCTGTCTCAGACAAGTTTCATCTATGATGACCCAAACAAGAGGTAGTTTTTGGCCATTGGGTGAATTTTTTGGGCCTGTATACTGAACCAACATGTGCTTTTTGTCTACATTATCATGTTCCATCAACAATAGAATATATGCTTTGTTGTCTAAGAGAGGAATCTGTCTTGTAACGTCATAGAGATGAGGATGATTGCATGCTACTTCAGGAGTAGCTATTTGGAATATATCTGATATTCTGATATCTGGAATCCAATTCCATTCCATGAGAGTAGGAGATCCATTCTGACGTCCTCTTGCAGGGCTTCAGTAACGAAGACACTAGCTCTCCCGCCTGACATTTGAACACAGCCAGTACTAGATGAAAGAGAGTAGGGGATGTCCTTGCACACTAAACATTTTGTGAACATTGAAGAGACAGGAACAGAGATGTCCTTGTGGATTGTCTCCTCCCCGCTGTTCGTATGACTGGTTGAAGATTTTTCCATCCTTTTCTGGATATGTAAGGCTGTAGGATAACTGTTGCTCCCACATTCAGAACATAGAACGTGCTTGGAATGTGTGGAAGAAGGGCTACAGCGGTAGCAGATGCCATGTTTCTTGATCAGTGCCTTGTCTTCAGGTGACTTGGTTGTGAAACCTCTGCAGTCATTCCAGGAATGTTTTGTGCAACTGGCATTTTGGTGTATGAGTATCAATCATGGATTTTGCTTCCTAGATGATGTCCTAGCAGAGACCAGTGACTTCAGGTGTGGCTGACCAGTTTTCGGTCTAGCTGGATTGTTCTGGTTGCCGTCATACAGAAAACTGGGATCGTTTTTGGTCTTGCTGACATCTGATACTTTTTTGTCTCTTGTAGATCATAGCCTGATTTGTTCATTTCTCATGGATGTTGTATGGCAGCTTGTACACTATAGGAGACACACCAGATGAAGCATCAAAGTATGAGAGTGGAGTTTTGTATCTCTCACCCTCATTCATGGCTTCAATTTCTGACAGGATCTTGGCGTGGTCATACAGCCTCCTATGGGCCTTGTTGGTAAGCTTGGGGAAATTCTGCAGTTTTGTCTTAAGAGCAGCTTCGACCAACTCTGGGGCACCGTAGCGCTCTTCAAGCTGGTCTTTGTAGGAAGTAAGTCGAGACAGTAGAAGTTTCTTCTCCAGTGGGAAATGACTGATATCCAAGGAAAGTGATGTATCTGTGCTTGAGACCAAGTTAGGTTGTGTTTTGTCATTAGCGAAGTTAGCTGATGGGTGGAAACTTAGCACTTTGGGGTTTAGTGTGATGTGGAAGAGTAGCGTTGCTGATAACCAATAGTTCTGCATCGGTATAGATTCCACGTAACGTTGGGTACGTTCCTCACTATGATCCACTAGTATGGAGATGATGATATACTCCTCCATGGCGTTTTTTTTTTTCAGGTATAGCCTGTAAAGCTTTGACCTCTGCTGCTGTCCCTGCTACTTCCCTCTGTTTTTTCAGCAGGCCAAGATTGGCATCTAATTCTACCTGAATCCAGGTGTTCTTTGTAGTCAAAATGGAGCTTATAGAAGATTTCACAGAATGTCCTGATTTATTGACTTTGATATTCGCATAGACACAGATGAGTAATGTGACTGTGTCTCCAGTGTTAGCTGTATGCGTTTTTGCATCTGAATGCTAGCAGTTCATAGGCTTTCAATAAAGAGAGGTGACAGTCCAAATCATGTTGACTTTCTTGTATGTTATTACATGTAAGGAAAGTAATATACTGTTGTGATTGTTCATTATATAGTATGTGTCCATACTATCCCTGATATTACTTTCAGTCTGGTGAAGAGATATAACATTATTATAGTGTAAGGTGTTGTTTCACGTTTTTCCATAATTTCTGTAACTTGTTACATTGTTCAGTGTGAACTTTTTCATACTGTTCTCTCCCTTTATCTGTAAATACCAGCATATGTAACTGTCTATCAAGTAATGTCGGGTCTAATTCATTGTCAAGTTTATGATGCACAAAAGAACTGTCGGTTTACATAATGAGCTTATATATACTACTATATGATGGAAATGTTCCTGTAAACCTCATTTTGCAACATATTGTACACATATATCACAGTCTGTAAAGCACACTGTATAGACATTGACCGGTGTCCGTATCTGGCAATGTATAGACATTGTCTGTTGCCTGTAGTGTAATCTTCAGTTGGGATATCAATCAACACTGCTGTGATGAGCTGTGTCTGTCACCTGCTTCCTCCAGGATAGGTCCGTATAGTCTTTTTACTATATTGTCTCTCGTGATTGTGGCTTACAGTTAAGCTAACCATTAAACTAATAGACTGAAATATCACATGAGGTCCAGCTGTAACTTAGTCCAACAAACGTGTACTTTAATCCTGTAGTTTTAGAAGGTTAAAAAGATTGTGGATGCCTGTAGGAGTGAAATTTAGGCTTAAATCAACAGTTTAGTCCATAGCAACTCTTCCGATGTGAAATGTCAGAATATAACTCAATGTACCTCCAAAACTGGAGAACAGTAACAATGTCGAAGTAGAACGGGTGGCAGCGCACTTCCTTTACTTTATAAACACACTGTCTCATCTAAACTGTGCTTAAAAGACTAGTGAGGGTATTCAATACACTATTTTTATGAACATACATGTATATGTACCAACAGTTTATCAGTGGTGATTATGCAGTGCATGACAACAGGTGCATAAATGTAGGTGTGATTGTTATTGTTATTTCATCAAGTTGTTAGTTAAGAATATAAACATGTAAATGAATGGTTTAGGTGGCATACATATTATATAAACATTATAAAAGTGATCATTATAGGTTCAAGTCTGGCTTGTGTTAAGTAGCCTGTACCAAGGTGTGTGAAAATACATATGTACATTTATCTTAACTTCAAAAAAATTTATCAAGTGTATGTAGTGTACATATAGCAATGTGGTGATGGATCGAGTGGTGTGAATGGTGTTTGATTCTTACACCTACATCATAACATGTCTTTGTCCCTGTTCTGAACGTCTTGGATTTTTTCACTGGATATTGTTACTGGCCATATGTAGACGAAAAAATGGATATTACCTTGGTTGCTGGCTCTGGGCTGGTGTCATATGTCCCATCCATCCTTGTTAGAGTTTTTCTGAGAAAAGGGAAAGCTATCACTGCTCCTGATTGGTCCATTAAAGCAGGCAGTACAAATAGAATGGCAATACTTTTCTCTTGCTGCTGTATTATAGTTTTAATGTGTCTAGTTTTTCCAGACCAGAATAGTGAGTGACAAGTAAATGGGGTCACATATACATGTAGTATTTTGCATAACACCACATGATGCTACAGTGTACATGTACCAAAGTGAAAAAGAATCTTGGCAAGTCAGGTTTTGTTTATTTTGTGTATTTCCTTCACAGAATAAGAGTAAATAATACTTCTAGTTTTTTTTAATGACTCTTCTTTGTTTGCTGGTGTGTCCATACACTATCCTAGGGTTACAGAGGATGTATAATTATACCAGCGTAATTTACTGTTGTCACATGATCATCTCAGTTTCATTGTTGTAAATAATTGTAATAGCCATATTTAATTTTTTACCAAGCTTGGACACAATACATTGTATAGTACACTCTTCTTGTTTGACGTCAGAGGAAACAGATAGTACCTAGTAGTGCCTGATCTACATACATGTATACATGGAATGGCTTGCCTAATAGGTAAATTAGCATCATTGGCATCATTCCTGTGGTATACATGTGTTGGATTTGGTGTAATTCTCACATGTACAAAATCATGATGCTATTACTCTTACATTACTGAAGTCAACAGTTTTCAGGAATTGATTTAATAGGCTCAATATTTTGCTTAGTAGTGCTAAATACATTTACATGGAGGTGGTAGTTGCCAAGCAACATGAGATCTGTGCTTATTGTACAGGTTTTGACTACATAACTCCAAAATTTTGGAGAATGTTGGCTGTCAGAGAATATTGGTACATGTACCATACTGTTTGATAAATGATAACGACTCATACGAATTCTGCCACTACAAGTCCACTACAGCTCTGTCCAGTTTCCTCCCCCCATAAAAATTAAATATTCTTCAGTACATTTATGTCCTAAATAAAACACCAATCATATATATATTTGTTTTTGAAATTCATTTAATATTTGAAACAATTTGTGAGCAAGGGAGACAATTATATAATGCATGTTGACTGTGTTGCCCTGGAATACTCAGTTAAATGTACATATAAATGTGGGATTGTTATATTTGATTAAGATACAATTGCAGATATTGTATAAGCTGAAGAAGAAGATAATCTAACTAATATAACTTTAAGTGAAAATGGTAGCCTGCCAACATGGTATAAGCATTTTCATTTCCTCACATGTACCCTGCATCTTAAGAGAGCATATATGATGAATGTACATGTATGTGCAATATGAATATTTTATTCTTTGAGGTATATAATATTAAACATGAAAAGCTCACGACTTCGTATCTGTGTCGATTGCTGGGCAAGGTATTGGAGAAATAAGAGTAGGAGGCTTCAGGCTTTTGATTTGGCCATTTATTTAGCTTGTGTAGTGATTCATTGCATACATGGATTCACCTCAGTTCAGTGGAGCATGGTCTTCTCTGGAGGAGATCAAATGAAGCATGTCTCTCTGTCATCAAGTAAATTTCACCTGGACATCTTACCCTTAGACCCTGGACCCGTATCCTTGTGATCCTGGAGTGGGAGATGATTGGCAGATTTAATTAAAGTATTGCTTCTTTTATACATTTCATTGGAGCTGAAAACAGGCCGTTAGATTTTTTCGTATGCGGCGTATGGGGATGAAAGTTTATGAGGGTTTTCCCAGTCTGGCTGCTGGTTTGGTCTGTGCTACAGTAACCTAGACTGTTGTTCCCAGTCCCGGTTACAGAGGCCAGGTTAGAATGGTTGAGCCTTGGTTAATCAGCAAATGTGTGAGAGTACAGAGATTGCTCTCCCAGCTCCTTCACCGTCTGCGCCTCTACCCCTTAACTCTCTTCCAGGATCGATGTTCAATTGTGCAGTTTTTCAATCAGAGAAAAATCTATACGTCTTCCACCGTATCGTATCTTTTTACTATACATGAACATGAACAGTGCATTGGCCTAGCTCTGCTGAGTGCTGGATAACCCTTTAAATGCATGTACTCTTGCTTAATCTTCTGGCTTCCTTCTTTTTGTCGTAATCAGAGACACATTTGCAACATCATGTACAAAATACATTTATATATGTATCTGTATTGCTATCTTTAACTGATGACTAATTTACAACTTGAAGGCCACTGTTTTTTGGAACTATTTTCTTCAGTATATATTTTTCTTGTCTAAAAAGTTGATGCTTTGTTTTTGTTGTCTTTATATCATACATGTAGGTTTTGCTGGTGTTTGTAATGGTTGTGATACTAAGTTGAGATTATATACAGTATACCTGTACATGTAGATCTGTTCCCAACATTCATGTATGTCATATCTGTATTGTACATGTAGTAAAAATGCAAGAAAAATATCAATGTCCAGTTTTTCCATCGTAAATGTGTCTCTTTTTTTTTTTATATTTTTCAGGATTTCTATGAAATAGGCATTATCAATCCATTAAAAAGAGTAGCTAGCTCAATAGAGAATGAAGGAGCAGCTAACTTGGCAATTCGAGCCCTTCAAACTATTGGCGAGGATATTCCTCCAAAACTCCGTCAAGATGTGTATTCCTGGTCAACAAACGATGTACAAACATGGCTTCACCTCATTGGTAAGTGCATGCAGTATTTATGATAAAGTGATCATTGCTGTGAATGTGGTGGATGTGTGTTTTGGTTGTGGCTGGGGACACATAATGTAAATGTACAAGTCTTGTAATATATTTACCAGTAGGGATACCCCAGGTACATAGGCATATAGTTATATATATGTGTACATGACAGACACACCAGTCAGAATTGAAAGTTGGCTTTAATATGTATTTCTGCTTGTTGATTGTGATACAGTGCTACACAGAGACAATATCCTCTCAATTAGTCATACACGATCCTCACCTGGTCTCCAGCTATACAGTATGACTATACAACTATATTTTCGTGCATTGCAATAATTTATAGAAGTATATATGTGCATAGAGATTTTAAATAGTTATCACAGCAGGCATAACTGTAATGATTATGAATTTAAAAGCCTTAAATTGAGCAACAAAATTCAACCCCAACAGAGGTGGCTAAAATCTTCGATTGTCAGAACTTGAACCTAAATAACTACATGTACAATATAAAAAACAAATCTCTAAAACAACTTTCTGGCATTTACGTGTACATGTATACTCCAGTATCTTTGGTTTCTCTAAGAGGCCAGGTTGTGAACTTCCCCAGCCTTTTCATCAATCGTGTTTACATGTTTTATCATTTTTTTTTCCACCAGCAAGGAATTCAGATGAACATTAATGTGTCATGGTAACTGAATATTTTATTAGAATAGGTTCATGTACAACAGTGAAACATTTAAGATTAGTCCAAAATGTGAAACTTTGGGTACATTGTAATAACACTATCATTGCACTCAAAATATCTGATAATTTCCTTAGCCCATAAAAGTATTCATCGAGAAGAGATATGCATGTGGATGGAAGGCACATAGACCTGGGATCATCCCCACTTTCATCCATCTGGTTGCACCATTCTCTGGTGATTTATACCTCATCCATCTTATTACAATTACATTCTAGCCTTTCACTGCCAATTGATCGACTTTTCATACAAAACAGGTCAATTCATACCTTGGAAAGAATCCAACATCTTGTAAGAAATCCACTGCGTTGTGGTGCCATATCTCAGTCGACACTCATGCTTTGTGGCTATCAGTGGCTTTATAGCTGCTCTAATAATGTGATCACTACAAGCAGAATGATTGGAAGATATAGGATAAAAGGCACTTTTGGAAGAAATTTGTTTTTCTGATGCAGGTTGCATGGTATTTTATAATTTTAACAAGGCAACATTATATATCAATATGCGCTGGAAAGAAAACACAGGTATGCGCTCATAAAAATGCCCACTGTGGAATATTTATATATGTTCAGTAGACTAATATTGTTTTATTAAAAATATCGAGGTAGGATTTACAATGCAATAAATTCAGCTAATAAATATTTAACACACTTTTTACATGTATTCTGCATGCATGTTTAATCTGGATTGTTCATAACAACTACAGTTACACTGTACACATGTGTATCATGTTAGTGTCAACTTTGTGATTCCCATAAAGTACCTGTTACAGATCTATTTGGACAAACATGTCTTTATATTGAAATAAGAATATGTTTGTACACATATGTGTACAGATGCATTTGTTAAACTATTAAGAAAACCAATAAACACCAATTCTAATGGTTAAAATCGTTTAAAAGGTGGACTAATCAGAAGTATGTTAGTACATAAACTGGCTGAAATAATGTTTCAAGTGTTGGATCATAACAAAAAAAGTCATGTACACCTTACTGTAAAAAGGTTTGTAGATTGTGTTGTATGTTTATACAGATGAGGCCTAGTCTTCAGGTTGACTATTTTATCACATCCCATTCCATTCCATTCATTTGCAAGTCTGTATTGACAATATTACTGTTCCGTCATATGACTCAATCATGATAGAGATACAGATACAGTATAAATCTTTCAGGAAATCAACCTTTTAGAGACCTTCTTTGATGTTCTACGGTAACTTGTTAACCTTGATTCCAAAGGGCAGACAACTGCTGAAAAGGCAACTGGTGATGTATTATCAATAGGTTTCCAGGGATGGTTTTGGTGTAAAAGCCTAAAAATATCCTCCTCCTGCATCATGGCATATTTGTAGTAGAAACTTTCAGATCAAGTTTTTTGATGGAAGAGGCTCTTTTTCTTCTAATAATGGAAGGAACTATGGTGGCCATAGATGGTTGAAATGCTGCCAAAGATGCATTAAATCCCAATCAATCTGGAATCAACCCTTCTGAAAGTGGATGAACAATGTATTACATTGGGGTTTTGGCCTCTGTAATAAAAAAGAAAAAGAACAGAAAAACATTGGTGAAAAAATACGGAAAAAAGTTTTAGAGAATTTTGATCAGTACATTTGCTTTTCTAGTAAAGTCTCAGAATCATTTACCAAACTATTGACTTCTGAACCGAGCAACTGCAGTCATCAATAATATTGAATGATATACATTAATGGTGAATTATCTGACAGGCATGTTCATCTGGTGTAACAATTTGTTGTTATACTGGAGTACATTTGAAACCACTGTAAAACTCCAAAGGGGTAGGATGCCACATTAATTGCAAGAATACTGCAGTTGACAGGATCAGATATTTTGAATAAGAGAAAAAAGGTGGAATGGTGAGTTTTTTTTGTCTTTCCCACAGGAACAAATGAACTCAAGAAAATTATGTTTGTATTTCCCTGCCTCAGTGTTTCATAGAATTTTGTTAATTTATTTTTGTGTATGAATCCTACACAATTTCACAATCCTTAGTTTTCACATTCTTATATATTGTATCATAAATCATACTTTTAATGCACATATGATATTGTACTAAATCGGTCCTCAAATACCTTTTTTTTTTGTTTATTAGATTTTGGTCTTTTGAATGATTGACATGACAGAAAACATTTTCTGAATTCAAGTTGAAATCCATTGAGTAGAAAAAAAATTGATGATCCATATGGCTTTATCTTGTTGTAAGGGACATAAGCTTTATCTGGTCCCATTGCCTTATCTGAATTTCCCTAGCTGCATGTACATGTATCTCAGACACAGAGACAGCTGCCAAACTTCCATTTTGTCTGTTTTCTTGAATTATTTCTCATTTTCCTTGTGTTGGCTGGATTAATTCATGTATTATGCAATATTGTTTATGACACTCCTCCCAAGCACAGTTGAAGCCGATAGCGCTTTTTGGTAAGCCCTAAGATGGCAGCTGGATTTACAGCATGAAGGCAATTACACCAACTGAGGTTGTCCTTTTGGCCAACGCTGTATACAAGACTGAGTGTGAAAAACACACTGATCTCCCTTCATTGACAGGGAATTCAAAAATATGGAAATTGATATGATAAAAAATATTCTGTGGGAAAGGTAATTACTTTGAGGTATCTCGAGGGAGGGTTGCTTTTATTCTGTGGGCCATCTAAGAGGAATTAATAAGTTGTGTGAAAAACGCGAACCAGTTGCCAACTGTTTGTAAGACGTAAAGACGGTGCTGCCGGAGCAGAGTAATTAGATTAGGACAGTCCAGAGAATGCGACTAGATTGATAATATGTAAATTAGCTCTGTTTGTACAGCATGTGAACATAGAACGCAGACTCACTTTGGTACAGTCTCCATGTAGATGTCGATGTTTTACCAAGCTGTAAGCCTGGTGATAAGTTATTACATGGCTTTTCAAAGACATTGCGCATTGATGTCACATGTTAGCCTTTCGTTTGCAAAGGTTTACTTTGGAGAAGCAGCCATCCTTTGCCGCCTTTGATCCTAACTTTTAAGGGAGAAGCCAAAAAAACTTTGCTTGAGGAACAGAGTTTCTGACTCATTTGAAACATCCAAGGACAAAGAAAAAGAAACCCTTCTTCCATTTGTACCAGTATTGTGGGTAATTCTTTCTGTAGGTAGGATGTGAATGTATATTACATGCAGTGCTGTGTATACATGTAGATACATGGTTACATGGCTACTACAGAGAAGTGTTTAAAAAAAAAAGCTCAGCTTTTTTTTTCTTAAATTTAACACAAATAAATCATACACATGTAGACATCGGATGTAAATGTGTTAAATGTTTGTGCTGTGCCATTGTATTGTCTATTTTGTTTCCATGTATGTGCATGTCTTAATTTTTTCTGTTAGACCTGAAAACAGAACTGTGTGTATAGTAGCTATAGTAAATTGTTGTTTTGTCAACTATTTTCAACTACATGTACAAACTTGTTTATTTGTTTTGCCTGATATTGCCTGCTTGATGTAATAGCAGATCTGGATATTTGTCATCTTACAGGCTTTGAAAACTTTGGATGCAGCTTTTGTAAGGAGAACAGGGTAGATGGGGAGTTATTATTGACGCTGACAGAAAGGGAGCTTGAAAGGGACCTTGGCATGACAAATGGAGTGTCAAGAAAAAGGTACTTACTTGTTTATAGTTGTTAAAATAAGTTGCTCATTTTCAGTTTGTATGCGCAAACATTGAGCAACAATTATAATGAAAAAGGTCTAGGCATCACAATGTAACTGTGAAAGGTTTCACATGATCTGTTATGTGGTCATGCCTCAACTTCTTCCATAGTATTATTGAACTAACCAACAAAAAAACTGTCAATTTAAACCAGTATAAAATTATAAAAGACTTATATGGCCATTTAAAAGGTTTATGTTGCGGAGTTTGATAATTTTATCTGATAACACCAAAAGTATCGTTTTAAGTGCATTTTTACAAACCAAACATTAAGTGAAATAGAATGTTTAAAAACAGTGCTGTTAATTGCTGCAGTATATCTGTCATTTATTTATTTATTTTTTTCAACTACATGTTGCTCTTTCTGATTATGAAAAGCATATACCTTGTGTGAATATCCATGCAGCCATTGCAATGCATCGTTAAGCCATATTCATATGTTGAAATGAAAATAGGACAAGCTTTATTTCATAAGCTTGGTAAATTTCATTCCACAGTCTAATTTGATCAGTGTGTACAGTGAATCGAATTGTTTGAAAGCACATTTTCTGTAATGGATGAAGCATGTGTTCATAATGTATGACACTGGTACTTTGTAATAACATTGTGCTTGATCTTGGGATTATTGTAAAGAAGCCAAAATGAGTGATGATGTGAAAAAAAAAAAATTTAACTGCATTAACATATCCGTATATCCTTGATTGTTGGCTGAATATTTTAATAGATATTAATTAGGAAAGCTTTTAGATTCTGGAATGGGAACGCAAGAGGGAAAGATTTTTTACCTGTGTAAATTATCCACATGTTGAGAAAGGTGTATGGACTTTAAAAGCATGTTGTGTTGGGCTACGGCCAAGGATTAAATTTTCTCACCAAGGGTTTAAGACGCCCATATTCTCTTCTTAACTGTCTGCCAGCAACATGGGGATGGTCATGGGTTTTCTCCCACTATAATGCTGGCTGCTGTCGTATAAGTGAAAGATTCTTGAGTATGGCGTAAAACACCAATCAAATCAAATCTCTTCTCAGCTGTATAATAATAACATAATATGGGTCATGATTGTGTTTCTATAATATTATCAAACAAAAGTGTGTGTGATGTACAGCTCTAGAAAGTGTATATTACTTTAATCTTTCTAATCAGCCAATGAAAATCAAGTATCATAGGTTTCTTATTAGGGACAACTGTTTTGTAGCTTGTGTCATTAAAAGTTCTTGAACTTTTTCTTACAGGTTTATGAGAGAATTGGCCTTACTGAAGGAGGTAGCTGACTATTCTTCCTGTGATCCAGATAATCTCGCCGATGAATTGCGGAAAGTTGGGCCTGAGTACGCCCAACATACTTTCAACCTGGTGCATGCTGGGATATCCAAGCCACTTATTGCTACTCTTACGCCAGACCAGTTAAATACAATACTCAAAGAGGACTGTGCTATAGACAATGGAGTTCATCGTATAAACATTGTAGAAAAATTTACAGGTAAATTTACATTATCATATAATATTGCTTTGTAATTCATGTACAACTATGTGTTTTGGTTTGTTCAAACACACACATAAAAGAGAAAGTGTGGATGGTAACAATAGAGGCATCAGTAATAAAGTTTGAACTCTTTTATTGGTGAAGGTAAATAATCCTACTGTATCATGTGACCTGTCAAAAATGTTAAGCAGCTACTTTTGATCACATTTCCTTTAACGTAGACATCTCAAAAAAAGTGTAAAAAAAGTTACTTTACAGAGATAAACAATGGAGAAAACTGAAGGTCTAAATGGTGAACATAAAACGTTTCTGAAGAAAATGGGTGTCATTTGTGCCTCCGGAACACATCGAGACAGGTGATCGATAAATTAATCACAAGTCTCATGATACAATTGGACTGTTTTTACCTTTACGGATAAAAGAGTTTGAACGTGAAACTCCCCATTTGCTCACATTTACATATCAGTACTTAATGGTGTAGCTTAAAATGCTCACAATAATTGGTACATGAGTGGTGTCTGGGATGTTTCTCTGTAAAAGTGACTACATCATGATGTTCTTAACTGTGAACTTGAAAATGAAAAAACGAGTAGATGAAATATTTAGTTCCTGAGCATTGAAGACACACATGTAGCAAAATAATACTAAAAGTTAAACTTGGGAAATCAGTTGTTGGACGCAATATTCATTACTTTTCAGCTGCATCTCAAAATGTGTGACATTCTATTCAATTTTGCTGCTTAATTTGGAATTCAAAAAAGGCTTGCTGTGTGCTGGAATTATGGTACATGTATTACATGTATTACTCACATGCTGCTGAGTAACTCACTGTGTAGTTTGACCATCAGCCTCATAAGTGTGATTGTAGCTCTTCAGCATTTTACATGGAGAGAAGAAAATTTGTCTCTGGGACATTGAAATTTAATGTTCACGATAAAAACCCTATAAAAGTCTCTAAAAAATTGTTTAGAAGTACATGTGTGGGGCAACTTTTTCACAGTTTCAGCAAGAGTCAGTTAGCCTCAGATATTTGTGTATTCATTCATGATTGAAACATTCTGCCCTTGGAGTAGACTGTTTGTTACCAAATTAATTTCTCACTATAAAATTTATTGAACTAGTTTACTTTTGGTCCAGTGGAAGCATACTGAAAATTAACATTGTCAGATAATATTGTACGTGCATGTTGTTTGGCCTTCTTTGTGGTAGTCAGAATTCATATTTGGCTTAACAGTGTGGATCTCCAAAACTACTGATTGTGGTTGGCACAGTGATATTTGACCTACTTTCAAATTCGTATTTTGCTTGTGACGTCACACTTCCAGAATTACCGAAACATATACATGGTGTCATTGCGAAGACCTCATTATATGTGTACATGTACACTTAAAGTCTGTTGAGATTGACATGACTGACATAAACTTTGACATAGCTGGTCAGAGTTCACACTCTGCTGAACCCAAATCATTGAAATTTCAGACATGTATGGAGTTGGTGCAAGCCATCTTTAATACCTAATAGATAGATTCTTAAAATATTTCAGAAAGTGGATATGTTTTTCTCACTTGTGGTTGGTATTCCAAACTCTCATAGCGTCCACAGATTTTCTCCTATAGGTTGACGTCAGGATCATGACGTCAGAGATGCTGTCAGCATAGAAAATTTGCTATTCCTCAACTTAAAATCAGAGTTTCTGACATTTGTAATTAATTTCTACTTACCTATTTCCACTGTGAACATCCCACGATACATTTCATGTCTGAAATGTGACTTCATTATGCAATTGGCAACAAAATATATACACTATATGAATGTAACATGTAATTTGTGGCATGTTCTTTCAGCGATAGGGTTTGCTTCTAAGCCAGAGTCCGAGAGAGACGGGGCTGATATTGACAGTCCAACTTCCGAGGAACCAGAACGAAAAATGCTAGATGTTGTTATTAGTTACAGGCGCTCAAACGGATCACAACTGGCAAGGTATAGCATCAGCATTGTGATGAAAGCAATATATTTGTCCATATACATTATAAGTGTGGACTATTATTATAGTGGTTAGTTTCTGTGTAAGTCATCTTATCTCCCTGAGAACTAGAGGAAAGTTTTGCTCTGGTTTTGAACAAAATCTTTCAGTTTTGAGTTTTCATGCCTGATAAAATCTTAGTTGATCAGGCATTGAAAAGTAAAGCAGTGCTTTCAAATATATCTCTTGTCATTTCCTCAGCAACTTCGGTTTGAAATCTTGACGTTTGTCATTTATCTGATATATTGTGGTAGTGTTCTTGCTTCTCCAACCTTAGATGAATATGATAATAATATATTTAACAAAGTATTCTTTGTCTGTTTACTTTAAGTATTAATTTGAATGGGGTTTTGATTAATTTACAAAGAAATTATTCTTTCCAAAGCCTTCAAAAAAACAGAGAAAAATTCTGTAAAATAAATCAGTCTAGCCCAGGCTATATATGCGTATTAGAGAATTGTATTTGTATACTGTGTTGTTTTGTTCTGTTTTGTGTGTACCCTAATTCCTCAACCTTTTCATATATGACAGAGCAACTTTCAGTGCAATTTATGCACATATTTAATTTGATTTTGGAGACAAAACTACATTGGTTGGATAGGCAATTTTCCTGACTTCACAAAAAATATAATTTTATCAGTCTTCACAATAATGCCTGTAGAATATACTTGAATAAACACCTGGCAAACATCTGAAAAGGCTGAAGAATTACAGTATCTTTGAATGATTAGGATATGTTGGATAGAAATAGATGTAGAGTATACTATGTAGCAGCAAAGGATGTGAAGAAGAAGCTAAGTATGATATTAAGAAAACGTGTAAAAAAATATAATGTGCTATTCTGAGAAAACATTCTACATTAATCATCTTTTTGTTGATTTAAAATTGCAGTTTATTAAAAGTCCACCTACAGCTGAGAGGGTTTAAAGTTTACCTTGATCTTGACCGTCAAGAGAATGGTCACCTAAATGACCGTCTCTTGGGTCAAATCCGAGCTGCCAAAAATGCTGTGTTAGTTTTGTCCGAAGGAGCCCTCGATGGATGCATTGTTGATGAAGACAACACTGATTGGATTCACAGGGTAACTATTTATTTTACTTAGTTTTTGTTGTTTTATACAGGCATGTGTAATTGAAATTTATACATTATTGGCATGTATTTCTTGGAACATTTGCCAACAAATTATGTATAAATGTGACAATCTTGGGTGAATTTAAACCATAAGTTGCAGAGAAATATAATATACGTGTAAAGATTAAACTAAAGATAAATCATATATTTTCTTTTGTGCAGGAAATTGCCACAGCCTTAGCTGCCAGCTGTAACATTGTCCCAGTGTTGTTTAACTTCAAATGGCCACCAATGGAGCAGCTACCAGAGGACATTAGGAAAGTTTGCTGCTATAATGGAATCAAGTAAGGCACTGAATACCTTTTAACAAAGTTTATGTCTTACTCTGATTATTGCCCATTCTAGGACATTGAGTTTCTTTGATCCCCAAACTCTTAGTAATCTTGGGGCAGTGGTGACAGTAATCAGTTGACAGTGCGTTCTTGTGTGGTCTTGCATGGCGTTTGCTGCAAACTACTTGTTTTCTACCTGAGTTTGACATACATGTACATATCTGCTCTCCAAACAATCAGTGTCCTCTTCCCATAAAACTTGTTGTCATCCTGTATGAGAAAAATTCTTGACTATTGTGTTGAATAATAATGAAAATTAAAAAAGTAAATGAATAAAGGAATCTTTTTTATTCTTTTCAAACCAGGTGGATTCATGATTATCAGGATGCGTGTGTTGATAAGCTTGAACGTTTTTTACGACAACCTGCCAAACCTAAGCAACTCCCCACCGAGTGTTCTGTCTCCGATGCGGGGTCAAACGGTCAGCCATATGCCTCTTGTTCCGGTGCACACGCGATAACCCCCAGCTGAGAATGACTTACCTCCCTTAGCTTCATTTTGAGGGAGGGTGAGAGCAGATGTGATAAATGTGTCAGTCTTCAGAGGTTAAACACTTCCTGATTAGTGGAAGTGGCAAAACGCAGCATTCTCTGGAAGGGAAATTTGACAAACTCATCATTCTACAGGATTACCTCCCATTGTTGAACTCTTCTGCCTCCAGGAGGTGTCTGTGTATAGATGGAGACACTCATTGATTTGTGTGTTTTCATTGGAGAGATGGTGTACAACACAAGATGCAATCTTTTTTGGATTTTCCTACAACAGATTCATGTGCTTTATTACATTTTCTTGATCTCTTATCAATCATATGTGTGATAAAGCTAAGGTTGAAGCTGTGAATGTCCAGTATGTGATAAAGAAGAGAGGTGTTGAAAATGCAGCTGTTCCAGAAAGTTAATATACTGTAGAATTAGCTTGGAAGTTTTGTTGACCAGTGTTATTCTCTTTAAGCTTTGCCATTGCTCTTCTTGTGTGAACGTTGAGTATGGCTTGTCACTTACCAGATGGAGCTGTTAGCACTGGAATTGGCAGTAAGGTTGAATGACTTTCTATAATACTTGTCTGGTTGCCAAGGAACCCCTTGAGAAATTCAATATCCTCCACCACACAAACCCTTTTACATTACCTTGAAGATCAAAAGCATTTCACTCATTCCAATCTGTTTCAAGATATTCCAAATTACAACGTATTTCATAACAAAAAACACCAAACAAAAACAAAAAAAAAAAAACAAAAAAAAAGAAAAGAAAAGGAAAGAGGACAGGCAAGAGTTAGTGAAGGACTAATTTCAGTTTCAAGAAAGTGCATGGCCCAATTCTCAGATATGTTTATACTTCGGATGTGTTGACCAAAGCTTGCAGGAGCTTTCTCTGACTTTTGCGATGACAATGTCTGTGATGCCTGTGATCACACAGTGCTCCAGCTGAAAGGATGCTGTGTACCCGGGTTCCACCAAAATGAACAGCCATAATTCTGTGTTGATAGTTGCAAGGTAAGTTTATACCCCAGAAACCCAACAGTTAGTATCAGGGAGTGGTTTGTCTACTGAAGTCAAATGACTGTCCATACTGTCCAAGATGAACTACAGAGGTTTTAGGATTTGAAACTGAGTTAAGCGATGTACATTTATACTAATTGAAAAGATTTATTTTAAAAATACAATATTCACAATGAAACATTTTCACAATGGAACTTCCACAATCTTATATAATAACGTGAGAAGCCTAGCTTTGCCAACATTTTTTTTGCAAAAATTCAAAATATTTCAGTTCACCTTTAAAGTAATTGGTTTATGACCAGTTATTATTTTGTGACTTGAATTATGACAATTATATATGTACTTCATACATGTATAACTAATTTGGCTGGTAATTAGTTGTGTAGATGATTTCTTCATTAAGATCCTTCCTGTCTTAGGCCACAAAAGGCAGCAAGTTTAATATAGCGCATAATATTTTGTACTTAGATAAACACAGGTATGGTTCCAAAATACAGGTAGATACAAATCTGACTTAGAAGGATTTCCTCTACACTTTGGTTGTATTATTCCATTCAATATCAGTAATATGCATGCACATGTAACTCGGTAATACAGTACTGTATAATTTCCAAATGATGTTTCTTGATCTACGTATGTAAAAATATCTTCCACATTACAAAATTTGCTGTTTTACTTGCACCTACTGTTTTTACTCGTGCAGACATGGAGTTGAAAATATTGTCTAAATAACATGGAAGAGAATGCAACACTCTGATTCAAGGTGACACTCGGCCAAAACTGCGTTTTGTTGATGTGCACAATTTACATATGCTGTGAACATTGTTCTGTTGTCTAACATACTACATGTTCACTGTAGGCCTATAGTAGTTCTCCGAATAATGTCTGTTTTTTTTTCATGATGAAAGAGTTTAAAAGTTAGTTGTAAATGTGGTCATATTTTCTCTGTACTGAAAAAAGGCATTTGAAAATAATGTTTGTATGGTTGATATTTGGGACCATTTCTTGTTTTATATTGTCTTTGAGGAATAATGTTTTCAGTGAAGATGTAAGGCACATCTAATAAAAGGTTAGATATGCCAAGAGGGAGTACACAAAAATAGTGTCAAGTATATTTTCATGTTGAAAGAGAAAATTAAAAAAAAAAAAATTAAAAAAAAATTTACAAATAACTTTTTATGCTCTTTCTTCCATATTTGCATCATTGTTATATATTCTTCTCCTTTAATAGCATTCTCAAATAGCATTGTTTTTGTCCTGACTGTCCGCTATCAGTTAGTATGAATACTATCTTTGTACCACTGTGTTTGTTGTTTTAAATATATATACTCTTGTTTTTTTTTTTGTCTTCAGATGAAAAACTATTGGATTTACCCAGATATCAGTTTACCCAGGAAAAACCTCAACACTGTTTTCAGAACAACGGGAAGACTTCTGGAAATAGATCATACATATTAAGACTGCACAGTTTCTCAAGGTGTTGGAGAAAACAGCAACAGACAGTTATACCATGAACCAAAAGAAGTGGCATAGGGAAATACAAGGAACTGTTACATTTCCTAGAGCATCTCCATAATCTCCATAAGATAGCAACAATACGACTGTAATTCTGTAAGATTTCGCATGATGCAAGGTGTTTATTCAAGCATAATCTCAAGGCATCGCTCTGTGTAGAATGGTACAATTACACTTCTTGTAACTCCCTGAAAAAGGACCAATTCAACCAATGTCTCCAAAATCAACTTGAAAACGTGTATAAATTGGATTTGAAGTTGCTCTTTCAGACGTGAAAAGGTTGAGCAAATAAAGTACTATCTGTTCATTGGAATTGGTTAGTAAACTCTTTTCTGTATTAAAAAAAAAGGTTGATCTTGGAATGTTAATAAAATGAAATACTTACATGTATAAGGTTTTACTAGGGGCTGCAAAGATAAACAATGTGTGTTAATGTCACTACAAATGAAGGAAGAAGGTACGTTGTACGTGTATTTGAATAGTGCATCGGCATATGGAAGGAAGTTATCGGATGGGTTGAGGTTTGCAGTGAGCCTGCACCCGGTTTCGTGAAGCTTACTTGGTGATAAGTTGCCTTAACTCAAGTATACTTTATATATTACAACATACCTTGTTAGTATAGTTAAGAGCCTAATTAGCTAAGTGAGCCTCATGAAATCATTCCCTCATGAATATATAAGATATAAACCGAAAACTGATATGGTGTAGTTTCGTGCTCAGGTGACACAGGTTACAATTCATTGCAGACCTTTTGCTGTCGCTATGTCACATTTCATTAGCAGGTAGCAACATATATCACATCTGAAGTTTGTTGTTTTTGGTTTCTATCTTGGCTGTCAAAATACGAGCCTTTCATCTAAAAACCTTTTTTGTTTTTTTGCCCTGTGAATATCAGTTGAATGACATGTTGTTACATGTACATCTTACAGTTCCAAAATTTAAACTTTTAAACTGCTGAAATTAGTACTAACAGTTAAATTTGCCTGGTGTGAACGATATGTTAGAGAAATGAAACTCAAGTCATCCTGTGCACTTCAGCTTAAAATATTGTGTATCCATTACATTTTTGAGATCATTTTAATAGTTGACTTGATTTGGTAAGAATGGCAACAGATTGGAGTATTCAAGTATTTTGAAATAATGACACTTTTATTGATCTGAAACTTATGGCGATGTTTGATTCAGGAATTTTGACAGGGGATTGTTCTAAAAAGAAATCGTATTGCTGGCCAAGTAGTTCCATTACCTAACTCTTCAAAGGAGTAAAAATGAAATTTTCTAACATGTGAAATTCTGATACTATTTTCAAGAATCTGTGTCAAAGCTACATGTATCTAGAAGGTAGCACTGGAGTATTGGAAGTTTCATGTACTGTAATGCTTTTTTTTTTCACAGTTGTTACGACAATAATGCTTTACAGTTAATTTATTTGGTAAATTTTTCAAAGATCCATTTGTAGGTTTGAAACTTTAGTAGACTGAAATACTTTGGGCTGCGATTTTTAAAGTAGAGACCCATCAAAATAGAGTTACCATGTGAAGAAATAGATAAAACAGTTTAAATTTTTGAATATTCAACTTAAAATGAGCTTCCAATGCAAAATTTAGAATTAATGTTAGCTACATAGATTTATGCATTTCTCATATAAAAAAGTAGTTACTCTGTCTTAACTTTCCCAAAGTTTTAGTACATGTATTTATAAGCCAAAAGATTATGTTCTTTATCCAAAAGGATTATCAAAATTTACATCTACATGTACCTTAGAGAGGGGCATTGAGTTCTCGATGCAATCTAACACTTCTGACCTCAGCATCAGTATTTTTTGGCACTGCATGTAGCCTGCAGTATACGGAGAATTATGTCAGTTGTAGAGAACTTAGTACATGTATGCCTTCTTAGAGGGAAGAAAAACAAAGAAGTGCATGTAATGACAGACACAGCTGTTTTTAAAAAGTTCAATTTTACATCCATTATACTCATTTTGAAAGTATAAAGAGATCTTTAGTTTGAAGACTACTTATTTAATCCAGATGGTAAGCGTTATGGCCAAAAAAAAAATAAAACCTTCCTTGACACAAGTAGGCCTACATGTATACTGATTCGCTTATTTAAATTTTTAAACTTTCCTCATATTACCTGATTCCTTTGTGGGTAATGAACAAGCAAAAAATTTAGACGCAGGTAATGAAATCATTTTGGTGTGTACCTGTAAGTAGCATTTGAAATTTAACATTTTTGGATGGAAATTTCAGACTATTCTGATGAACCTTTGAGGGATTTTGTTGCTGTTCTGGAAGTACATGTATTTCAGTGATTCAGTGGTTAAATTATTCCTTGCATTATACCTGAGTGAAGTTTTCCTGTAGGAACTGGTGAGAGACACTGTAGCATTTACAAACAAGTTCAGGGCAACTAGGAGGTGGTGTAACTAGGATAAAAGTGTCTTGTTATTTATTTATTTACTTACTATTTTGGTTTCTATAAAAACTTCAGGTAATACTGTATATCTCCGACCTACTTGTATACTTGGTATCAGCAAAAACTAGGTGCCTTACTATATAGGGTGATGAGAACCAGCAGTCTGTCCAGACGCAGACAAATGGTGCGGACAAGGCAAGTGTGCGAGCCTGTACAAATTCATTGAGGATGCTACAAGTGCGTGTAAATACATGTACATTTACATAATATAGGCAAGTTCAGCCTGTATTCAAACTAGTATATGCCATGGATTTTCAAGTATAATAACCATCATGTCAAAAAAAGATTTGACTACTGCTACCTTCAAATCTTAGATCTGTTTCGTATGTTCAGGTGAGCTCAATATTCCCTGCTAATTTACTGAATATACTGGCTGTTTTTTACCCGTTCTTGTCCACATAACGCCTCTTGTAGATACTACATGTTAATACAGAGTGTATATGTCTACACACGCACCCAACCTCTGGCAAGTGTGGTTCGGGCTTTACCTTTTTGATCATTCAGGGCTACCATAGAAAAAGTTCTATATACATAAATATCTGTGTTAGCATGTTCGAGATTGTCGCATTGGGTCACTACATCTATGCACTGCTCTTCGTGAATGCCTATGCTATATATTATCTGCTTAATTACTGCCCAAGATCATGATAGGCTGTTTTATTGGAATAAAACTAATGTACAAGCATATACACTATTTTGATTTTGATTTTTGATTTTTAATGCTAATCTAAGTATTTATAGGTGAAACTCCAAAGTTAGGCGCAAGTACCAGAAAAGATGATATGGTAGTCAACCTGCATGTATTTTCCTAGTTGTAAAATTATATTCAGACTTATTTCTCATATCCTTCATTTCTTAATTACAATTATTGTGGTACATCATTTCAGGTTACTACAAACATTGCTGCGTCATTTATTTTTGCTTTATAGTCAAGTGTTGTAAATATCTAGACTACATTTTTGTTACCTGCCTTGTTATTTTTTTTGTTTTTGTATTTTACACACTTTACATCATGGGTTTGGAACTATGTTTTTTGACATGGTTTAATCTGTTTGTATATAAGGAGAAGATAACTCCATCCAAGCTGTCAAATATTGACCTATCACTGTATGTACAGTCTCTGTGTTAAATACTGTCTTTGCAATGTTGAATATACACTAGTGTAGAGGAATTGTGTTGAGTAATAACTCATGTTAATGCCCTAATTAAACATTGTCACGCTGAGGTGACCTGTATGCACTTGCTCGAGGTTTAGTCTATAATTTATTAAATCTACTTTATTGTATCACAGAGTTTATAAATTGCTTGTACACTTGTTGTATGTTATCCGAATGTTGCGGATTATGTATGGAATATTTGCTGATGATATATCACGTTACCATAGTTACGTACATGTACCAATCCCACATGCATTCTATGGGCGGAGCTGTGATATATTTTACTTGCAGATAGAAGAGTGGGCCTGTCAATCACTCTGTTGCTATGGATACTCAATGCTAAGAAATGACTCGGTATTAATGTGCACATAGAGGTCTAGTGACCAATTGGTTATGTTTTCTGTATAATCTATATGTCAAATGTGATTAAACCAAGACTTTGACATACATTTGTATTATTTGTATAATTCCTTATACTTAAATTTTTAAAGGAAACTGAAAAGAAAGATTCTTATGTTAGAATATGCATACATGTATACTGGTATCTCTTCTACTGTAAACTGTAGATTGTACTCGATATGGCTTCTTGTAGATTAAAGAGTTTTAATTCTAATTTGATATTGTTACAATTTCCAACTGATATTTTCAACATTTTATAAGTTTTTCCCATCAACATTCCATCATGTTATTTATGTGAACTCTGATACGGTTTTTCGTGGATCTCATTGTTTCATTTGTTTAACTTTATATGCTATCGATAGTTGTGATTTTGAATTTTTTTTATTTATATAATTACTCAAGGTGTTGTTTTGTTTTTGCGGTTATATATTTTGAAGCTACTTGTTAATGCTTTTTTTCATGGCTAGTATTGTGTGTTATTTATGAACAACCTTTGAATGGTATCTAAGTTTTTATTAAATAGGTTATATTCCAATAATTTAGAGTATTAGCAAACAACATATAAGGCTTGAAGCATACATTTGTTTTCTTCCTTTTTTTTTTATTTGGCATCAAAGCAAATATGAAAGTGACAATTTTGAAATACTGCATTAGAGTATGATATGTTTTTTTTTTGTTTTTTTTTGTTCTAAACCATATTAGCATATGAAGATGAGAAGCCTTATGTGAGGATCTATAAAAAATGAATGTCATCCTAAAGCACTAAATTTTTGCTTACCAGTATTATCGGCTATGTTCATATAACTTACAAAAATTCCTGATCATTTCACTGGACAGTTGACAATATACCTATCCATTTCCATATATGTGAACCCATATCTATGTATATTTGAGAAATACAGTTGAGATAGGAATAATAGAAAACTCTTTTTTATGACTTGTATTAAACCTCAATTTTCTGTATTAAACCCAATTTTCTATATCTCAAAATCAACCACAACCACATAAAGTTCTGTTATGGTTACACCAGTATTTCTATTGGCTATTCTGAAAGAAAGGTATGACCAAGGTAATCACAGATTTGTGGCTAAAACTGGAAAAGTTATAATGGTGTTTGAGCATCCAGCAAAATATATGTATAAAATAATTTTAAAATGCTTTTGACGGTAAATAACGTTTGTCCCAAAGAAAGCAGCTGTCTCCCAAAGAATTAGACTAGCCAAAATCCAATAGCATAGAACAAGTCCATAATTGCACATCTTAACAAAGCTGGACTTCTTGGGAGATGAGAGAAATAACACTAGTCTTTTTATTATCCATTTTTGCCAAAAACTGAAAAATAAAAACTGAGTTATTACCCCTGATTTTTGTAAACAAATGTTTGAAACATGCATGAGAATCAGTTAAATAAAAAGTATGGGTAACATTGTATTAAAATAAAAAATAAACATGAAGCAAGTGACAAGAAAAACATGGCATAATTTCCATTTGGTGCCAAAATGGCTTGATCTGTTTTAGTTTTTAGCTCTGTGTATAGTTTGCTTCTCATTTCTGATTGCTATTGTTACAATTGCAATTATTAAACAAGTGTGTGATGGCAGACTTTTGTTACAATTGTTGCTGTACAAACTGAAAATATTTCCATGGAAGGAATAAGGGAAAAAAACAAACACAACATATCAAATACCTAGGTAATTGTTGACTATTGTTAACAAAGGTTCTTTGGGGATTTACCAGGGGGTTATTCTTTGATTAATAGGGTTGTTTATTACATTGTGATTTTATCAAAATTGTTATTAATTTTTTGTACTGTACCACAAACATTGATCAGCAGATTTACCAGGTGTAAAATTTACTAATTGTGTTTGATGTATGGACTGTGTTAACCACACTTGACCAAAGTGAATGGGACCCTGAATTAAACATGGCTGTAACACACACACACACACTGAAACCATGTTTGTACGAGTGAGGCTACCTGTGGTTGCTAGGCAACCCTCATACTGACAGGTGCACACTCAGTATTTAATGTTATTTGTAAATAAACAAAAGTCTAAAATTCTCTAAGTAGGCTTCAGTGTTGCATTTTGCTTCCCACAGGGAGGATGAATACAAGGTGTGGCATAGATGTACATGTATACTTTACATCAATAAGCTCATCTACCATGAGGTAGCACCAGGAATGTCACCACACCTGAGCCAGGTGCCTTGTCAATTTGTCACCAACCAGGCAGCTGATATTCACACAGACACACTTATTATTCACGATGGTAGCCTTCACCTATCCATGGAAACTCCATTCCTCTGTTTTTCACAGACTGATGAGAACCTTTAATATTAGAAATATTGTAAGTGCACACAAAGATACCGCCATACAAACGTGCATGATTGCATTGGCATTGACATAAGAACCTTGTGCAATTTCCTGGTATTTTCCTAATTCTACAGAGCAACTGTTTTCACAATTTTTTTTTACATTCCACACCAAATGGTTTGACCTTGTATTAGTTGTAACTGATATGTGGTGATATTTTTTAAGAGTGTGAAAAAGGCAAATAACTCAGTGTAGGCGAAAATTGCAAGGGCACAGTGTACTGAAGGGATCAATACCTCTGACTTGTGTTGTGTTTTGGGGACCATTCCGCCTTGGACTATGCTGTGGAAATTGTGATTTGCTGGGATGTGACGTACCTTCTTTGACTAGTAGCACCTGTTTTATAAGTCAGTGACTAATTTGAAAGCTTATGTTGGGATTGTTTTGTTGGATTGATCAGTGCATATTGGCTATGAATAAAACTGCTTTGTTGTACATCTGAGTGACTGGTTGGAAATGACCAACATGATCATTGAGTGGTTTGAATCGTTCCAGGGGAGATCACTGATACTAGCTGCAATTCTTGAAGAATGCAGGATCTGGTTGGAGCGGTCAGGTGGCTCTGTGTTTTTTTGTTTTTTTTTTTCTCTTTTTTTTTGAAGATGATTAGTACTTATTTGTGGGAGAAATGGCACAAATTGACCTGCCCTTGCCCAATCAGGTCAAAGGGTTAAGTCAACTACCTCTGAGGTCAGGGGGTTTGTTTAGGCGTGGTGGTTCTCTTGGGAGCTCTTTTCAGTTTAGTTGGTCTATTCTCAGTTCTGCTTTGTTTCCTTGGGTTGCGTGTAGTTTTTTCTGAGATCTATATAGTTTCCTCTGGAATCTGTATGGTTTCCTTAGGGTCCAATTGCAGTCCACTTCCACGTGAGTTCTACTTGGTTTCCTTTGGTTCTGTGTGGTTTTCTCAGAGATCTGTATAGTTTCCTTAGGGTCCAATTGCAGTCCAGTTTCCAGTTAGTTCAGCTTGGTGTCCTTGGGTTCTGTGTGGTTTCCTTGGGTTCTATGTGATTTCCTCTGAGATCTGTAGAGTTTCCATAGGATCCAGTTGCAGTTCAGTTTACTGTGAGCTATGCTTAGTTTCCTTGGATGTTTGTTCAGTTTCCTTAGGCTCAACTGGTTCATTAGTTGGTCTAGCGTCCTTCATCCTTAAGCCTGACATCCTCCAGATGAGTGAAATATTGTTTACCCTAGCACAAAACACTAATAAAATACACAGAAATAAATACAACGGGCTAAATGAGACTTACAATGGACATGGACAGAGGGAGCATGAATAAACTGCTCATTTTTTATTTGCTGATTTGGTTAAGCTTGCTGTCAATCTCTCCGACGAATGACCTCATATATACAGTTTCTGTTCCACTATTGCATCTTATTCTTATGTTTCTAGAGTGCAGAGTAAAACACCAATCAGAAAAATAAATATTAAGTTTCTTTGCATCAGTTTTCAAATCTGCCCCCTTTCATCACTGAAAAAGTGAACACACTCGGTAGATCCAATTTCAGACTTCTGTGTAGGATACCAGTTTTTGCCTAAACGGTACACTTCATGATGGTGGCGAGAGTATGGTACAACCTATATTGTGTATAGTCACTAATGACTGTATGCATGCCCTTCAGCTGTCCAACATACTTAACGTGGACGTGATAAGCCTGCCACCTGATACAAGCACCAATGAATAAATAGAAAAGTGGGAATTGAAACCGAACACTTTTGGTGTTTAAGCTTGGTCATTGATGGAACATGGTGGCTATTTAAGGGATAGTCCAGTTTGTTGGCATTACAAGGTGTTTAGTGATTGAAGGATGAGCGTTTAATGGGGTATGGAGAATTATGGAGCCAGCCACAAATCTGGTATGACCATCATTTCTAGATAATATGTTGTTAAACCAGGATGTCTAATTCTGGCCTTTTTTTTTTCTTCTGTTCTTTGATGAATTTGCTGTACAGCATCATCAGATTAATAAAAGATGATGACTAAATCTGGGAGGAGAGGGGGGAATTTCTCAGATCGTTGACTGGCTCTGGGCAAATCTGACAGAACATGACCTTGCACAGATTGGAGAATCTGTGAACTAGACGTCATGGTTAAAATGCCAACGGCAAACTACAATAGTGATAACAATGATTACTGACGAGATTGATAAGATGCTTTTAGCCAGAGGTCTAAGACGGGGCAAGGGAAATGGCCAAATTTTCCGGCCACTACTGGTCACTCTGTGACGGAAGAGTAATAGTCTGTCTCTGGCCCTTTATTAAATGATATTGATCGTGTCCAGAGACTGGACAACCCGTATTTATTGGATCTGGCTCCGTCTTTGAGTTAAAAGGACAGAATGGTCATTTCTAGATTCTGCCATTGATTTGTGTCCACAGTCTTTACGATGCTATGTTGTGAAAGTTCGATGGCAATTTCTTGGATTTCAAGTCACATCCCTCAGAAAGTGGCAAATCCTGGATGAATACTTAAATCCCAAATCATACTGTCAAGATGTTTCTCTCAGCCTGTGGCTTGGCCATCATCGTCTTCTGGCTTGTCCAGCTGGCCTTATTCTACTCAACCCACAAACATATTCAGAGTGGACAATCTGTTCCATTTAAGACGTACTTCTTTTTTGCCTTATTTCTACTCAACCCACAAACATATTCAGAGTGGACAATCTGTTCCATTTAAGACGTACTTCTTCTTTATTTTCACAAAATGCTGCACAATTTGGTCATGGTACTTCATCAATGTGTGCATCAAAGGCATACTAACTGTTAACTTGATTGAGACTTGACATCTTCCTGCTGTTATAACTCACCTCATGACAACTAGAAATTGACATAAAACCCTCGTTAGAGCAAAGGTTTATTTCTTTCCTGTCATTAGGCATGTCAGTCCAAATTGTTGACAGTGGTATCCTTGTGGTTCCTTTTATAGAATCAAGGCAAACAGCCCAGATACACGTCATGGCAAATACCTGCCTTGTGTTCGTCAGTGATCCAAGGTTATAAGCTACATGTAGTTTTACTGCTTGGAGTTGTTTTGTTACATTATCATGCAAAAGGCATAGATTATTGTCATTTTGGTGTGATTTTACATAGTAAGTTATGACTTAACTTACTAATCTATCTCTGACCTACGTAGAGAAAATTTGCTAGGAAAAATCACTGTCGTCTAAAGCTTCCCATCATTACCCAATGCCAGCCGGAATCTGTTGAACACACCTACAACATACCTGTCTCAATATGAGAGGATAAATAGCTCTCTTCCCTGCCACTGCTATAATAGCAGACCTGTTGGTTTACAAGCAACATGACATGACCCAGAAAGATGACGTGTTGCATGCCGGTATAAACAGAAGAAAGAACATGGCTTAAGACAGATGTCTTTGGTTCCTAAGTCTGGAATTCTCTATTTTTTTAATGCTTAGAATATGGTGTGAAACAATCCTGGAATCATTATTAAACATTTAAATGTAATGCACTGGTAAAGAAATACAACATGTTTATGCTTATTTCTACCTGCACGCCTTTAGGTGTCTATAAATATACCAAGCACTTCCCCTGTAACACAAGACCACGCAGTCTAGGATATTTGGTCATCTCAAAGAAATCAAAATCTGAATGAATTTTAAAAGTGCCATTTTTGGGTCAATAATGTTGAAAAAGAAAATAATGTTTTCTTCATATATCTTGGCAATGTGCGTATTAAACCATATATGTGCATCTGAGAGCCTCCTTGACCAGTGTGGAGCAATGATCCAGGAGCCTCTCACCAATGCTGTGAGTTCAAGTCCAGCTCATGCTGGCTTCCTCTCTGGCCATACGTGGGAAGGTCTGCAGCAAGGTCCACCATAATGCTGGCTGTCATTGTATAAGTGAAGTATTCTTGAGTATGGCATAAAACACCAAAAAAATTAATAAAATAAAACATATGTATCTTTGTCTGAAGCTTTACAACTGAGAAAAATCCAAATGTATAACACACCACCCACAATATTATAAAAAAGGGGTAATTCTGATAAACAGCAACATTTACTGAATGGGGAAAATCAGTGTCTTCATCAACGTATGATTGTGTCTAAAAACCGCTGTATGTGATAATCATTGTTGGTACCAAGATTATCTTTAAAAGGGTGAGGCTGCATAAAGCTATAAGAAGTATACTGTATGCATACACCGATTCTGTAAAGATGAATTTCAAATGCTAAAAGTTGATCAACATTTGCATTAAATGAAAAGCTTGCAAGTAAAGCAATTAGTGCACAATCACTGGAGTTTCAAAGAGGAAAGAAATGTCATTGGCTAGCAATACTGCCCATTTTGGTCACCTGTTAAACCCTCATCCCCCTCTTCATGTCTTATTAAAAGTTCAACTATACTAGTACTCAGTCCAGTTAAACATATCCTCTTTAAGTATAGCGTAACCTTTTTATCCTTGTGAACATTTCTAAAATGACATATGTTCAGAGAACAAATATATTCATGTTGTTTGTCAGACAGAAAATCAATACTACCATCACAGAATATCAGTCGGAAGATCAGCACTGCATATAAGAGTTATGTAATTCCACATCTACTAGCTATTAATGCTTACTGGCATAAAAGTAATTACAACCAGCTTAATGTATCCTGTGGTGGATTAAAACAATTCACTAAGTAATGCAGCTTTTATATATCTATCTGTTAATTATCTATCAGATAATTAATTGAACTCAGATCTTCATTTTTAACATGGAGTTATTCCTGGCTGTGAGCGTCAGGCCCCTGACCAATGGGGCCTAGTTGTCCCTCCAGCTCTTACTGTTACAGCTGCAGTACGAGTAGATAGCTCCAGTGCTTAGAAGTTTGGCTTCAGATGAACATATGTGCATACTACCTATTTATTTGGGGTTCAAACTTCAGGCTTCAATCCCTATTATATCTGTTTGGATTATTATTATTATTATTGGCAATTTTGTTATACATTTTAGGAGTCAACAACAAATGGTACATAAATGAAACTTCAGTATGTTTTAGGTTAAGAATCTGAAATTGTGCTTTCTTGTGTTTTGGAAACATTTGGTTGCATTTTGTCGGTCATATTGGATTTGTGCCAAAATTAAATAAATCTTCTTCTCCAGAATGCCTGATGCGACTAAGCTGAAATTTCAAATGCAGTACACAAAGCCTAGGTACATTCAGCGTGTGATTGCATTCTTTCTCGGTTAAAAACTGTACAAGCTCGCTATTGGGTGAAAATGTCAAAAGACTAATAAATCCATTTTGTGCAAATAATTTCCACACTTCCACAGATGATGTCCAACAAATAGTCCTATCTGATGTACTTTTGGACGATGATTCCGAAAATGCATTTTTTTCAAAACCAAAAGTGACGTCATCAAAACACCAAGCGAGTATATCTCCTGAAGCCATGAACATGGAGACGCAATCTTCAGGCCTAACATCATCCTAATGCAAGGAGACAAATTCTGCATAAGCAGAGGTGACGCCAGCTAACCGGAAGTAACACATGCCAAAAGAAAAAAAAAAGTTGCCACTTCTTTTTTCTAAATTGAAAAACAGATGAAAAGGCCCTGCAGAAATGCGTGAAATTTAGGTATGTGGTAGACCTGAAATGAACTTTGACAAGTAAAAAGTTGGGTGACACGAGTTTATAATTCATTTTAAATGCATTTATGTTTAGGTTGAATGTACAAATATTGTAACCATGCTACCTGACCTATTTTGACCCGCTGATCATGAATGTCGTCATATTTCTTTCCTGCGACATAGTTTTGTCACAAATTGCGAAAAAAACAATTTCCACCACATTTAGCGTTCACTTGACAGAAAACTGTTACAGCTGTAAAGCTGAAAATCACTGAGTGCAAAGCACTATATATGTACTCAATGTGTGCTGAAAATCGTTGAGCTGGGTTAAAAAAAAGAGGGGACATGCATGCTTCAAATATTGTCCACATGTAGATTAACTAAATTTGTCAGATTTAAAAGTACATATTATACAGAGTTCTTACAATGCACTAATGGTTATGAAGAATGTATGCTTTCTAATTAAGTTAGTTACATATCTATACATGGACACCTTTCAGGCAACTGAGTGACACAGTACAGTTTGGCAATACCGACTTGAACCCCGACATCGCTGCTTTAGCAGCTATGTGTAAAAATGGTAGTGTTATGCAAGATTTAAACTACCATAAAATATTATGTATGTACATACACATTTTAAGCAGAAGGACGGCACTTGAATGTTTCGAAAGTATAAATGTTTGTCAACCTAGATAAAACACTGTCCTTCACAAAACAACAATATAAAGCTTTCAAAAAAAAACTAAAAAATTTGATCTTCCCCAAAAAGTGCACACTCTGTCTTCATTCATCATCAGTTTTATTACTGTTTGCAACATCAAAACTCCATTTATTTTTTACACACCTTAACATACTTGGTACTTGAACAGCTTTCTGTATATCATATGGTTTTAGTCTAGCAAGTGATCTATCATATTAATAGGATTAATGTAACATGTATGCAACTAATAAATGTGACCTGTTACATACGACATATACAAGTACCCTTAAATGTACATATATTTCTCCCTCTTTCCTTTCGTTGTTTTATTTTTTTTTTTGGCTTTACCTGCTTCTCATCATACACAAGATCGCTGTGGTCCTACTCCACATTTCAGCAGAAAATATAACATTATATATAACAGCTCGCTGTTTTCACCCATTTCCTGGCTCTTGTCATAAACATGCACATATGAATGAAATCATATTTAATCACCTATCCAACAACATAACCTTTTTGATGGCAATGCTTACTGAATACATGCTAGTATTGGATGTTTTACATTACTTTATGAAATTATTTAGTTGTGCAATATTTGTAATATGGTGCACACTCCTGCCAGATTTCAATGACAGTACTGTGGAAACCAGATGATTTCTGTACAATATGACTTTATTGTCGTTCAATTCCATAACCAAGAAGACTGTGGTGGTCTATGTTATGGGTGGAGGAAACCAGAGTGCGCTGGGCAAGTTAATAACAAACTCTTCTGCATCTCACCTACAGATATGCTCATCACATTGAGTGGCTGGTGGAAGACACGCGATCTTAACATTAGACAGTTATTGGGGTAATCTATGTCCCATGCTCAATGGCAGTTTTGAACTTGCACCTGGTGTGTCACATCAATTGAAAGGCAACCATGCACCTTCAACAACTAGACCACTGCCCACGTCATACAACTTCAAGAAATGAACGAAAAAGGAGATGAGCAAACCGCACAAAGGACTCCAACATTCTGAACCTTCTTACATGTATAATAAATGCAACGCATGAAAAACTAAAATTTTGCTTGAAGTTGAAGGCCTTTATTGATGTATAAATGGTCTTTCTTGTCTAACTTTGACATGCACTAAGGTGTCGCAAATACAGACTTAGTATCAAATTTGTAGAATGTTTGCGTTTATACCATGTTATACCCTGTACCTACATGTACCTTCTAAATAGTGTCACCAACTTTGATGCGTGTATGCTGTTCAACACATCCTTAAAAACAAAAAATAGTCATATTTCTTGGCAATCCTGGGTATTAGACATCTTCCTTTGCAAATCATATGGATTACAATCCCAGAATTCGCCTTAGCGGGCATCGGCTGTATACATGACCCAATTTTAACAGAGGACCTGTAGATCAGCAATGTAATATATGGCATCTGACCATTTAATTGAAATGTACAACAGAAGAAGAGGAGGGGGTAGACTAACCTTTACTTTTCTCATAGTGTTGGTAAAGGGTATGCCATGGCATGCAGACAATTGATCTTCTGAATAGATACACAGGCCTGTGGTTGCAGGCTAAGGAACACAATGAGCCAAAAGATAGCACTATAAACAACAATGCCGTCAAGAGAAAGAGAGAAAAAAAAAAAAAAAAGATCACAAGGAAATTTTTACACAACTTTTACCAGCACTTTCAGAGACCATTAATAATAAGTACACACCATGGGGAGAGGTTAATGATGATACATTGGCAAGCTTATTTATCTTTCCATTTCAAACATAATGCAATATGACATTCACCATTGAAATATCAAGTATTTTCAAGGACTTGTCCTAAAATTAAAGGACATTTCAGGTCTAGACAAAATTGCAACAATATTCCTGGATATCAAGAATTTTAAGGAACAGTAGGAATCCTGTGTTACTGCTACAAAACTAAGAGCTGCAAAAGTTTTTCCATGTACAGTCCAAATTGCTCAGAATTGCTCCCAACTGAACTTTTTCTAAAGAAAACAAAAAATTTTGCCTTTCAAACTTCCAGTTTGAAAAATACCAGCCTAGGTAAAATTTCAATTAGTAAGGAGAGCATAAGAAGTAACGATCTACAACAGGAGAAAGTTTTACAGGTAGTCCAGACATGCCAAATGTTCTCTCACTGACTGGTATGGGAAATGTCCAGAATACGTCTAGAAGTCGTCCCCTCGACTCAATACCTCTTTACATGTGGGTCTTAGCAGGAGGGTGTGTTCCCACTGGGCGGTGTAACAGCCCTTAATGTCACAAAGGGGTGGGTAAGGATCCACAATACCCACATCACACAGGTTCTTCAGGGCCATCAGGTATTTCGTCTGCCCCAGTCGGTCTAGCCAGCGTCGACAAAATGGCAAGGTGCCAAAACTCTGGTTTATTGTGTTCAGGAGCTGCTTTGACTTGGTTAACCTGAGAACAGATTCAGACATTTATGAAACTCAAATAAAATTCTTAAAAGAACCCAAAATGGTTTCCTTAGCCCTAATTTATCACACTTTCCGAAGAGAGAAAAGGCAATACGATTTATGACCATATAAATTCGACTCAATCTTTTTGTACAACAATACAGTGTTCAATTTTGTCTGATGTATACAAAAGTAGCAGGTGCCCATAGGAACAGTTTTCATAATGTCTAAGAAGTACAAATAGGGGGTCCACAATGGTTGTCTTTCTAGTGCGTAATATTATAAGTGAGAATCCATGCGGCTAAAGTACTTCTGCCACTGCAGTATCATGAAGAAGACACTGGACATGACACCCACACAGTCACATTAAACCAACACCAAGCCAACCAGTCCTGTTTCCTCGTTCTATCATCTCAATGCTGAGCGCCAAGTAAGGCAGCTACAAGTACCTTTTTTAAAGTCTTCCGTAAGACCCGACCCAGGTGTTAATGCAGATTCACGTTGCTGTGCAGGTAAATATCTGTGCATCACACATGGGGAAGTTCTTCACGCTACTTGCCAAAGCCATGGATTAACTTTGGCCATTTCAGTTTCCTTAACAGGTAAAAGTAGCAAATAAAAAAATACATAAATATATAATTCAACATGTCACACACCTGAGAGGTACGTGGCCAATTTCATAGTTCTTGGCATAGTGTGAACATTCCATGTCGTCATGTACAACTCCACGACCTGTGCTTCCAAAGGTTTCTATGGCAAAGAATTCCAGCTCCTGAAAACCAGAGACAAGGTAATTACTGCATGTATTCAAAATACAACTTAATTCGAACAACAATATTACAGAATAACAGTAATGTCAAAGTCCGAAAACAGCCATAATTTCAAAATGGCCCAAGAAGGGTGAAGTCTTGAAAACTAATTCTGAGATATGAGGTATAAAAAGCTTTTTCAATGCATGTATTCATGATCGATTACAAAGCCATACTTTGTATGGTATTACATCAGAAAGATCTGCTTCGTACTATTATCATTAAAATCAATGTAGATTTGGTAGCAAGGGTACATCAGTTGAATACATAACATACGTAAATTTTTATCTTGTCTACAAAATGAATTCTAATACACAAAAGAGACATCGAGGTCAGGAATATAAACTTCAAAACACTTTTTAAGATCAGCTGGAATGTCAGAATCACGTAAAATGATTAACTTAGTCATGGACTCAATTTTAGTTCAAGTACTTCAGTTTGTATTTAACATGACTCAAGTCTGCACATTACTCCCTGGAAGACATCAGAAGACCTGACAATCCCATAGCTCACCTCCATTCTTGTTGCCTCTCCACCCTTCACAATGGGAACTGTTTTACCAGCATGTATCCTGTACTGACCTATCGAATGGCCATTCAGATTTCTGATTGGTTTGACTGGAGATAAAACAACATCAACATTATTTTTACATGGAATAAACACACATGGCAAAACTACACTTTGACAGGCTAGATAAAAAATGACTTACTCTGTATGTTATGAATGTCTCATGAAACTTTGCAGAATAATTTGAACAATTTCAAATCACCAATAAGTACAGCTACATATTATACATGCTGTTAGACATTTAATACTGATCTACTGGTTCATGATATGAGATGAATAAGTTAATATATAGTAATGCTCCAAACATTTAGCACTGCAAAAACCAATTTCAGAATATTTTAACATGGAAATTACAATACTAAATACAAGTGTGTTTCTACTGTAACTTTTCTTGAGGTGTTATGTAAACATATATAAAGTTAAACTTTTTCCTCCCTGAAACATTCTGTAAAATAGGAATTAGGAATTAACCACCTTGGTATGTTTTTCCTTCCAGTTCCACCTCATAGGATTCCATGACTTCCTGAATGGCTTCGCCTATATCACACAGCCTCACATCAATGCCAGCCTCCTGAAGAAAGGAATCAAAAATATTGTAATCAAGACAAAAAGCCTTTTAATAGTCTGCATGTAGATACACGTCTATAATTAGTTGAAGAAAGTATGTGGGTGCTCAGCCCTCTCTTTGCTATAATAGTACTACTTAACACGATTTGCATGTTTCTCAATACAATTTCTATGTTATCTTATCAGAATGAGGGGGGTATTTTATAGGATTCACAAAACCATGGAGTTATCCATTGATTTTTTTTATTATATTGATGGTTTCATGTTGTACCCAACAATATTTCAATTACTTGACGGTGGCCAGTGTCATGGTGGAAGGAACCAGGAGACCTACGACTATACGACTTGAGAGGAAACCAGCATGAGGTGGATTTCAGCTCACAGCGACCGATTTGCTTAACATTTACGGACCACCACATATTTACAAGCCGTGCCATATTCAACAATGGTATCACAAATTATGCCAGACAGTAGTATACTGTTTTTCCCCAGACTGCATTCATTCCCACAGCAGACCAGAGGCCTACTTAGACACCCTGTTCAAATTATACCAATACATTTTTGGTCGTTCATTTAATCGTTCAGTTCGCAGTTTCTAAATAACAAATGTCAGAGACAGTGAAAAATTCATTAAAGATGCTGAAGGTTTATGGGAAAGAGATGTCATCTCAACAGACAAAGCCTAAACTTGATTAAATCTTGTCAAATACTTTTTTTCCCCTGAATTCATTATAACTGAGGAATTTAAATTTTGCTTCTTCATCATTCTCGCATACAAGGGATGTTTTTTTCCTGTCTTCTTTTACAAAACACACTGAAATTATTGAAACACTGTGTTTTGAAGCTGCTTCAAAAAGTTCCTAGGTGTCTTGTCTGATGTCCGCAATAACTAGGTCAGCACTGCTTTCATCTTAGAAACCATCGCTACAGAACTGAAGCATAAAATCCAGCAACAGTCAATTGCCTAGATCAGCCTCAGTGGTGGTTAGATTTATTTCCATTTGTGTTAGAATTGAGCATGAATCTATTTGAACAACAATCCTATTGTAATTTCATAAACATTTAACAGGGATTAAAATCACCAACACAGCCCCTCTAGAGGCTACAACCTGAACCAGGAATACCTCGGCCATGCATCTACACCTATAGGCTATTTAAACAAGGTCGTTTGAGTTCTTTGTAAATGACTTAGTAGTCCTGCTGTATCAACACTTCAGGCAGTGGAACAAATATTCTTCCAGTATGTGCTATTTCAGCGAAAACTATATTCATCATTGCCAAAGTCCAGAACTTTCATCTGCCATAAGCTACTGCTTAGAGTATCATACGGAAATTGACTTCGACGTTAGAGAGCTATAGTTTATTTATTTAACTGGTGTTTTACTCCGTACTCAAGGACATTTCACTTATACGATGGCGGCCAGAATTATGGTGGGAGGAAACTGGGCAGAGCTTAGAGAAACTGGGCAGAGCTTAGAGAACCTGTGTAAACGTAATGTAAGCTTGTTGTCGATAATGGAGGCTGAAGCTGTATCAAGATGAAGTTTCACTAAACTTTTACCGGGTTGAAAAAAATCTAGAAAAAAATATTTAATTCCAGTTTAAGATACCTTGAATAGTAGTCTTTCAGTGAATATAAACATTAGTCAGGTGCTGTATTTCTTTAAAGGAAACAACAGGAAAGGAGCAAAATGAATGGAATGAGGTAGCAGAGCGAGATGCATTGGCCTTCTAACAGATATGCATATCCATTTTCAAATATGAACTCTTACTCTGATTCCTGTGTTTGTAGCATCTTTCACAGCTTCCAATAATTTGTCGAACTTAGGGTTAAAGGTCCAAGTAAAGGCACTGTCAATGATCCTTCCTGTGAATACATCATTTTTAAACTACTTCAAAGCTTCACATATATATTACTGATTCGATTATTTGATAATTCTAAATAAGGCATACTGAAGAAATCACTTTTAAAGGAAACCAAAGTGTTCAGGATAAATAAATTAAACCATTTACAACCACTTAGTACACAAACAGACAAACAAGCGTGATCAACCGCTTCAACACTATCACCAAGGTCTCAAACAGGTAAAGCAGGTGAATACACAGTCTCTCTGTTGGTAGATTGGGAATGAATCCTTACCTTCAATGTCCTAGTGAATGAACGATAGTCCTCACCATTTTCGGATATGAAAAAGCAACTTTCTGATTTGCAACGTGTCAAATTTTTATGCAATTTTTAAATTTGATTTTGGAGAAAAAACTGCATGGCTTGGGTTGCCAAACTTAAGGTCTACACAGAATAATGCCCTCAGAATATGCTAGAATAAAAATCTTACAAAGATGAAAATAATAATCATGTTTAAAGGAGGGTGTTTATCTCCTCTCATCACAGAACTCTTGCTTAGTGTTTCAAGTACCGTCCTGTAATTTTTCAATATTTTTACTTGTTTCCAACATATTTATTTCAAGCACATTCTGAAGGTATTTTAATGAACAGACTGACAAAATTACACTCTTTATAAAGCCATCAATTGGACAATCCAACCAATGAGGTCCTGTCTCCAGAATCAAATTAAAAAAGTGCTTAAATTGCACTGAAAGTTGCTCTTTCAAATGTGAAAAGGTTGAGGAATTAGGGTATGCAGAGTCAAGAAAAGGAGTTTCAAAACAAAGAGGATAAGATACACCTATGGAGATGGAATATAAAGATGTTTATGGTTCAATACCATTTATGTGTGTGCCAAAATCAATCTTGACAACGTCGTCGTGTCCTAAGACTGTTGGGTCGCCAGCATTGGGTGTGTAGTGAGCAGCACAGTGGTTTAGGGAACAACCTGTTGGAAAACCCAGTCCAGCCTCCAAGCCTTTCTCATTTATTAGCTTTCTTGCAATGCCTTCTAATGTTTCACTACAAAAAAGAATAGACTACAAAGTACACTTAACTGACATGAGGAGAAAAAATAACTTAAAAATTTGCTTTTTGAAACTATGCCATTATCAAGAGCATTAAAATTAACATCCTATGTGTACCATATTAAGGTTCACTGGGAATACAGTAATTCTCGTTTTACTGGAACATCCACCATAAACAGCATGGATCGATAAAATTGCTGAACAGCCAATCTTAACCAACATTTTAACACATACATCAACAAAGAACATGACAACTTTCGCGGCTAAAAAAAGTAGTTCATAAAATTTATATCAATGAGTTTTAACAAAATTGTTAAGAAATAAAAATAGAAATGCTGGAGGCTTATGTTTTAGTCCAAACAGAAAATTCTACAACTACATCTCACCAAATATGAATCATGGTCATCCCAGGCTGAATATACTTCTGTATATACTGGCGAGTCTGAAAGCAAAGACAAAAGTAAATGTGAAACTGATTCAAATGTCAGCAAGCCTTTGGGCAAATTGTGTTCCAGCTCTCCAGTCAAAAACTATTACTCCCATGTTTTAGAAACTTTGCCATCCTATAGTACATCATTCAACTGATGCAACGTAAACTGTAGTTCATAGGTCACAAGAACTGTTGGCCATTCTGGATTATTTGCAACTTTGCTCAAAAACTTCTCGTAGAAACAGGCTCACTCTACAGATTTCAAACTTATAGAACTTTTCTTCCCTAAAACTTGTTTTTTTTTCATCATGCTTCTTTTGTAAATTAGGCTTCTTTGGCCATGTTTAATAGATTACATGACCTATTTTTCTATTACGAAAGGGCATCCTTACATACCAAATTTTAAGTGAAATACAGTACTACTGAATACAAAAATAAACTGAACACTAAGGTTGGCTTAATGCTAGTGATATCCTTATTTGTTCAAAATAATCACTGTACGTCCGCTGGTAGGCCTACTTATGTTTGTGAATGAAGGATTGCCAATTGCGAAATAAATCTGCACAATTTGTTCCACAAGGACTCGGTGTGAGTAGATGCTGACACTTGGTTATAATCTTGAATATGACAAGGAAAACTTTTAATCAACAAGAAACAAGGCACATCAGCAAGATTTATTGATTTATTTATTGATTAGTGTTTTACACCGTACTCAAGAATGTTTCTTTTATACGACGGCGGCCAGCATTATGGTGGGAGGAAACCGGGCAGAGCCCAGGGGAAACCCACGACCATGCGCAGGTTGCTGGGAGACCTTCCCAATTACGGCCGGAGAGGAAGCCAGCATGAGCTGGACTTGAACTCACAGCGACCGCATTGGTGAGATCATCAGCAAGAGTCCTCAACACACGAATGGCCTGGGCCACATCCCGATTCACAAGGCTGGATATAAAAATTCACATTAAATAACTTAAATATTCTTAACTTAAATAGATCTCAAGTAAAGATTTACCCCACTTTGAATGTAAACCCAATGCACCATAGGTGCAGGCTACATAACCTCCAGTGCTACTGCAGGACCTAGCATACTTGGTGACACAACATCTGACAGTGGCAGGCCTACATGCACCATGTCCAAAACATCTTTAAGTATGTATACTGGGTTTCGGTGCACTCAGGAATATAGTCAAAATATGTAAGTGCTAAATTTCTTGTTGTTTATTTGAATTTGTTGCCAGTACTGATAGCCTCATTACTGATCGCCAGTTTAAACAATGATGTTTAAATGTATCACGACTTAGTAACCTACTGAAATAGGGATTCACTTGATTCGTTTAATTCATTTAATCTGAATGGGCAAACAAAGGCTATGGTTTAAAGAAAAACTAACCTAATGAATGCAAACTACTTACGGGGACGGTACCTTACCTGTCTGTGGGCTTCTGAGGCAAGCCTGACTTCCTGGTACATGTCGTTGTGCATGCGGTCCAGCATGCGCTTCTCCTCGCTGGTAAAACGATCCTTTGCAGATCGACTGAAGAATGACAATACTTTACATTACAGAAGTGTCAGGCATTTCAAATTTATTAGGAAGATTAGATTTATTAGGAAACAGACAATATAGCTGGAGCTGTGCTCAAACAAGAAACACTACAGCTAAGTCAATGGTCAGGGGTAAGTGAGCTTTTCAGTATCTTTATCCACACCTCAATTTTGTCTGAAAATGGCACTAGAAAACTTACTCATCTTGTCCACTGGGTAGTCCATGATCTGTCCTTCTGGGTAATGATCATCAGCAAACAGTTCACTGATGGGCAATGAAGGGGGATCAGTCTGCTGTTTTGGACCTGAAGGGGAAGGAGAATAAAAAAGAACATCAACATTAATTCAGTTTCATGAAATGTTGCCCACCATGTGTGTACAGCAATGAGCAATAAAATGTACAATAACGTTGCAACAGTTTAGCATGTGTGCTAACATACAAAAAGACAAAAACTTTTTTATCCTATTTCATTGGCGGGTAAAAATGGTTTTAAACAAGGTTTTCCAAGGCCTAATCGTTCAGCCTGTAACTCCTAAAAAAACTTTGAAAAAAAGCACACACTGGCATTCTCTAGGTATACTATAACCACTGTATTGTTGCCTTTTCGTTAAATAAATCATCATATTGTGTGGATAATACATGCTGTAATAATATTTAACCATTCCCACCAATCACCTTTTTTTCTTCTTTTTCTTCTTCTTCTTTTTGGTGGCAGTTTCCTCTCCTCCCTCACCATCTAAAAAGGAAAGGGAAAATGACAAAAAAAAAAAAATCACCTATTCTGTCAACGTAAATTTTC